>NW_026609091.1:10000-41582 GCF_029499605.1 Hyla sarda | reverse complement strand
CTGCTTCTAATGGTCAGAGGACGTCTATAGAGGAGGGCGGTGCGGGGAGAGCGATTGTACCGCTGCTTCTAATGGTCAGAGGACGTCTATAGAGGAGGGCGGTGCGGGGGAGAGCAATTGTACCGCTGCTTCTAATGGTCAGAGGACGTCTATAGAGGAGGACGGTGCGGGGAGAGCGATTGTACCGCTGCTTCTAATGGTCAGAGGACGTCTATAGAGGAGGGCGGTGCGGGGAGAGCGATTGTACCGCTGCCTTCTAATGGTCAGAGGACGTCTATAGAGGAGGACGGTGCGGGGAGAGCGATTGTACCGCTGCTTCTAATGGTCAGAGGACGTCTATAGAGGAGGGCGGTGCGGGGAGAGCGATTGTACCGCTGCTTCTAATGGTCAGAGGACGTCTATAGAGGAGGGCGGTGCGGGGAGAGCGATTGTACCGCTGCTTCTAATGGTCAGAGGACGTCTATAGAGGAGGGCGGTGCGGGGAGAGCGATTGTACCGCTGCTTCTAATGGTCAGAGGACGTCTATAGAGGAGGGCGGTGCGGGAGAGCGATTGTACCGCTGCTTCTAATGGTCAGAGGACGTCTATAGAGGAGGGCGGTGCGGGGAGAGCGATTGTACCGCTGCTTCTAATGGTCAGAGGACGTCTATAGAGGAGGGCGGTGCAGGGGAGAGCGATTGTACCGCTGCTTCTAATGGTCAGAGGACGTCTATAGAGGAGGGCGGTGCGGGGAGAGCGATTGTACCGCTGCTTCTAATGGTCAGAGGACGTCTATAGAGGAGGGCGGTGCGGGGAGAGCGATTGTACCGCTGCTTCTAATGGTCAGAGGACGTCTATAGAGGAGGGCGGTGCGGGAGAGCGATTGTACCGCTGCTTCTAATGGTCAGAGGACGTCTATAGAGGAGGGCGGTGCAGGGAGAGTGATTGTACCACTGCTTCTAATGGTCAGAGAAGTCTATAGAGGAGGGTGGTGCGGGGAGAGCGATTGTACCGCTGCTTCTAATGGTCAGAGGACATCTATAGAGGAGGGCGGTGCGGGGAGAGCGATTGTACCCGCTGCCTCTAATGGTCAGAGGACGTCTATAGAGGAGGGCGGTGCAGGGGGAGAGCGATTGTACCGCTGCTTCTAATGGTCAGAGGACGTCTATAGAGGAGGGCGGTGCGGGGAGAGCGATTGTACCGCTGCTTCTAATGGTCAGAGGACGTCTATAGAGGAGGGCGGTGCGGGGAGAGCGATTGTACCGCTGCTTCTAATGGTCAGAGGAGATCTATAGAGGAGGGCGGTGCGGGGAGAGCGATTGTACCGCTGCTTCTAATGGTCAGAGGACGTCTATAGAGGAGGGCGGTGCGGGGAGAGCGATTGTACCGCTGCTTCTAATGGTCAGAGGAGATCTATAGAGGAGGGCGGTGCGGGGAGAGCGATTGTACCGCTGCTTCTAATGGTCAGAGGACATCTATAGAGGAGGGCGGTGCGGGGGAGAGCGATTGTACCGCTGCTTCTAATGGTCAGAGGACGTCTATAGAGGAGGGCGGTGCGGGGGAGAGTGATTGTACCGCTGCTTCTAATGGTCAGAGGACGTCTATAGAGGAGGGCGGTGCGGGGAGAGCGATTGTACCGCTGCTTCTAATGGTCAGAGGACGTCTATAGAGGAGGGAGGTGCGGGGAGAGCGATTGTACCGCTGCTTCTAATGGTCAGAGGACGTCTATAGAGGAGGGCGGTGCGGGGAGAGCGATTGTACCGCTGCTTCTAATGGTCAGAGGACGTCTATAGAGGAGGGCGGTGCGGGGAGAGCGATTGTACCGCTGCTTCTAATGGTCAGAGGACGTCTATAGAGGAGGGCGGTGCGGGGGAGAGTGATTGTACCGCTGCTTCTAACGGTCAGAGGACGTCTATAGAGGAGGGCGGTGCGGGGAGAGTGATTGTATCGCTGCTTCTAATGGTCAGAGGACGTCTATAGAGGAGGGGGGAGCGGGGAGAGCGATTGTACCGCTGCTTCTAATGGTCAGAGGACGTCTATAGAGGAGGGCGGTGCGGGGGGAGAGCGATTGTACCGCTGCTTCCAATGGTCAGAGGACGTCTATAGAGGAGGGCGGTGCGGGGAGAGCGATTGTACCGCTGCCTCTAATGGTCAGAGGACGTCTATAGAGGAGGACGGTGCGGGGAGAGCGATTGTACCGCTGCTTCTAATGGTCAGAGGACGTCTATAGAGGAGGGCGGTGCGGGGAGAGCGATTGTACCGCTGCCTCTAATGGTCAGAGGACGTCTATAGAGGAGGACGGTGCGGGGAGAGCGATTGTACCGCTGCTTCTAATGGTCAGAGGACGTCTATAGAGGAGGGCGGTGCGGGAGAGCGATTGTACCGCTGCTTCTAATGGTCAGAGGACGTCTATAGAGGAGGGAGGTGCGGGGAGAGCGATTGTACCGCTGCTTCTAATGGTCCAGAGGACGTCTATAGAGGAGGGCGGTGCGGGGAGAGCGATTGTACCGCTGCTTCTAATGGTCAGAGGACGTCTATAGAGGAGGGCGGTGCGGGGAGAGCGATTGTACCGCTGCTTCTACTGGTCAGAGGACGTCTATAGAGGAGGGCGGTGCGGGGAGAGCGATTGTACCGCTGCTTCTAATGGTCAGAGGACGTCTATAGAGGAGGGCGGTGCAGGGGGAGAGCGATTGTACCGCTGCTTCTAATGGTCAGAGGACGTCTATAGAGGAGGGCGGTGCGGGGAGAGTGATTGTACCGCTGCTTCTAATGGTCAGAGGACGTCTATAGAGGAGGGCGGTGCGGGGAGAGCGATTGTACCGCTGCTTCTAATGGTCAGAGGACGTCTATAGAGGAGGGCGGTGCGGGGAGAGCGATTGTACCGCTGCTTCTAATGGTCAGAGGACGTCTATAGAGGAGGGCGGTGCAGGGGGAGAGCGATTGTACCGCTGCTTCTAATGGTCAGAGGACGTCTATAGAGGAGAGCGGTGCGGGGAGAGCGATTGTACCGCTGCTTCTAATGGTCAGAGGACGTCTATAGAGGAGGGCGGTGCGGGGGGAGAGCGATTGTACCGCTGCTTCTAATGGTCAGAGGACGTCTATAGAGGAGGGCGGTGCGGGGAGAGCGATTGTACCGCTGCTTCTAATGGTCAGAGGACGTCTATAGAGGAGGGCGATGCGGGGGGAGAGCGATTGTACCGCTGCTTCTAATGGTCAGAGGACGTCTATAGAGGAGGGCGGTGCGGGGAGAGCGATTGTACCGCTGCTTCTAATGGTCAGAGGACGTCTATAGAGGAGGGCGGTGCGGGGAGAGCGATTGTACCGCTGCTTCTAATGGTCAGAGGAGATCTATAGAGGAGGGCGGTGCGGGGAGAGCGATTGTACCGCTGCTTCTAATGGTCAGAGGACATCTATAGAGGAGGGCGGTGCGGGGGAGAGCGATTGTACCGCTGCTTCTAATGGTCAGAGGACGTCTATAGAGGAGGGCGGTGCGGGGAGAGTGATTGTACCGCTGCTTCTAATGGTCAGAGGACGTCTATAGAGGAGGGCGGTGCGGGGAGAGCGATTGTACCGCTGCTTCTAATGGTCAGAGGACGTCTATAGAGGAGGGAGGTGCGGGGAGAGCGATTGTACCGCTGCTTCTAATGGTCAGAGGACGTCTATAGAGGAGGGCGGTGCGGGGAGAGCGATTGTACCGCTGCTTCTAATGGTCAGAGGACGTCTATAGAGGAGGGCGGTGCGGGGAGAGCGATTGTACCGCTGCTTCTAATGGTCAGAGGACGTCTATAGAGGAGGGCGGTGCGGGGGAGAGTGATTGTACCGCTGCTTCTAACGGTCAGAGGATGTCTATAGAGGAGGGCGGTGCGGGGAGAGTGATTGTATCGCTGCTTCTAATGGTCAGAGGACGTCTATAGAGGAGGGGGGAGCGGGGAGAGCGATTGTACCGCTGCTTCTAATGGTCAGAGGACGTCTATAGAGGAGGGCGGTGCGGGGGGAGAGCGATTGTACCGCTGCTTCCAATGGTCAGAGGACGTCTATAGAGGAGGGCGGTGCGGGGAGAGAGATTGTACCGCTGCTTCTAATGGTCAGAGGACGTCTATAGAGGAGGGAGGTGCGGGGAGAGCGATTGTACCGCTGCTTCTAATGGTCAGAGGACGTCTATAGAGGACGGCGGTGCGGGGAGAGCGATTGTACCGCTGCTTCTAATGGTCAGAGGACGTCTATAGAGGAAGGCGGTGCGGGGGGAGAGCGATTGTACCGCTGCCTCTAATGGTCAGAGGACGTCTATAGAGGAGGGCGGTGCGAGGAGAGCGATTGTACCGCTGCTTCTGATGGTCAGAGGACGTCTATAGAGGAGGGCGGTGCGGGGGAGAGCGATTGTACCGCTGCTTCTAATGGTCAGAGGACGTCTATAGAGGAGGGCGGTGCGGGGAGAGCGATTGTACCGCTGCTTCTAATGGTCAGAGGACGTCTATAGAGGAGGGCGGTGCGGGGAGAGCGATTGTACCGCTGCTTCTAATGGTCAGAGGACGTCTATAGAGGAGGGCGGTGCAGGGAGAGCGATTGTACCGCTGCTTCTAATGGTCAGAGGACGTCTATAGAGGAGGGCGGTGCAGGGAGAGTGATTGTACCGCTGCTTCTAATGGTCAGAGGACGTCTATAGAGGAGGGCGGTGCAGGGAGAGCGATTGTACCGCTGCTTCTAATGGTCAGAGGACGTCTATAGAGGAGGGCGGTGCGGGGAGAGCGATTGTACCGCTGCTTCTAATGGTCAGAGGACGTCTATAGAGGAGGGCGGTGCGGGGAGAGCTATTGTACCGCTGCTTCTAATGGTCAGAGGACGTCTATAGGGGAGGGTGGTGCGGGGAGAGCGATTGTACCGCTGCTTCTAATGGTCAGAGGACGTCTATAGAGGAGGGCGGTGCGGGGAGAGAGATTGTACCGCTGCTTCTAATGGTCAGAGGACGTCTATAGAGGAGGGTGGTGCGGGGAGAGCGATTGTACCGCTGCTTCTAATGGTCAGAGGACGTCTATAGAGGAGGGCGGTGCGGGGAGAGCGATTGTACCGCTGCTTCTAATGATCAGAGGACATCTATAGAGGAGGGCGGTGCAGGGGGAGAGCGATTGTACCGCTGCTTCTAATGGTCAGAGGACGTCTATAGAGGAGGGCGGTGCGGGGAGAATGATTGTACCGCTGCTTCTAATGGTCAGTGGACATCTATAGAGGAGGGCGGTGCGGGGAGAGCGATTGTACCGCTGCTTCTAATGGTCAGAAGACGTCTATAGAGGAGGGCGGTGCGGGGAGAGAGATTGTACCGCTGCTTCTAATGGTCAGAGGACGTCTATAGAGGAGGGCGGTGCGGGGGAGAGCGATTGTACCGCTGCTTCTAATGGTCAGAGGACGTCTATAGAGGAGGGGGGAGCGGGGAGAGCGATTGTACCGCTGCTTCTAATGGTCAGAGGATGTTTATAGAGGAGGGCGGTGCGGGGAGAGCGATTGTACTGCTGCTTCTAATGGTCAGAGGACGTCTATAGAGGAGGGCGGTGCGGGGAGAGCGATTGTACCGCTGCTTCTACTGGTCAGAGGACGTCTATAGAGGAGGGCGGTGCGGGGAGAGCGATTGTACCGCTGCTTCTAATGGTCAGAGGACGTCTATAGAGGAGGGCGGTGCGGGGAGAGCGATTGTACCGCTGCTTCTAATGGTCAATGGACATATATAGAGGAGGGCGGTGCGGGGAGAGCGATTGTACCGCTGCCTCTAATGGTCAGAGGACGTCTATAGAAGAGGGCGGTGCGGGGAGACCGATTGTACCGCTGCCTCTAATGGTCTGAGGACGTCTATAGAGGAGGGTGGTGCGGGGAGAGCGATTGTACCGCTGCTTCTAATGGTCAGAGGACGTCTATAGAGGAGGGCGGTGCGGGGAGAGCGATTGTACCGCTGCTTCTAATGGTCAGAGGACGTCTATAGAGGAGGGCGGTGGGGGGAGAGCGATTGTACCGCTGCTTCTAATGGTCAGAGGACGTCTATAGAGGAGGGCGGTGCGGGGAGAGAGATTGTACCGCTGCTTCTAATGGTCAGAGGACGTCTATAGAGGAGGGCGGTAAGGGGAGAGCGATTGTACCGCTGCTACTAATGGTCAGAGGACGTCTATAGAGGAGGGCGGTGCGGGGAGAGCGATTGTACCGCTGCTTCTACTGGTCAGAGGACGTCTATAGAGGAGGGCGGTGCGGGGAGAGCGATTGTACCGCTGCTTCTAATGGTCAGTGGACGTCTATAGAGGAGGGCGGTGCGGGGAGAGCGATTGTACCGCTGCTTCTAATGGTCAGAGGACGTCTATAGAGGAGGGCGGTACGGGGAGAGCGATTGTACCGCTGCTACTAATGGTCAGAGGACGTCTATAGAGGAGGGCGGTGCGGGGAGAGCGATTGTACCGCTGCTTCTACTGGTCAGAGGACGTCTATAGAGGAGGGCGGTGCGGGGAGAGAGATTGTACCGCTGCTTCTAATGGTCAGAGGACGTCTATAGAGGAGGGCGGTGCGGGGAGAGCGATTGTACCACTGCTTCTAATGGTCAGAGGACGTCTATAGAGGAGGGCGGTGCGGGGAGAGCGATTGTACCGCTGCTTCTAACGGTCTGAGGACGTCTATAGAGGAGGGCGGTGCGGGGAGAGCGATTGTACCGCTGCTTCTAATGGTCAGAGGACGTCTATAGAGGAGGGCGGTGCGGGGAGAGCGATTGTACCGCTGCTTCTAATGGTCAGAGGACGTCTATAGAGGAGGGCGGTGCGGGGAGAGCGATTGTACCGCTGCTTCTAATGGTCAGAGGACGTCTATAGAGGAGGGCGGTGCGGGGGGAGAGCGATTGTACCGCTGCTTCTAATGGTCAGAGGACGTCTATAGAGGAGGACGGTGCGGGGAGAGCGATTGTACCGCTGCTTCTAATGGTCAGAGGACGTCTATAGAGGAGGGCGGTGCGGGGGAGCGATTGTACCGCTGCCTCTAATGGTCAGAGGACGTCTATAGAGGAGGACGGTGCGGGGAGAGCGATTGTACCGCTGCTTCTAATGGTCAGAGGACGTCTATAGAGGAGGGCGGTGCGGGGAGAGCGATTGTACCGCTGCTTCTAATGGTCAGAGGACGTCTATAGAGGAGGGCGGTGCGGGGAGAGCGATTGTACCGCTGCTTCTAATGGTCAGAGGACGTCTATAGAGGAGGGCGGTGCGGGGAGAGCGATTGTACCGCTGCTTCTACTGGTCAGAGGACGTCTATAGAGGAGGGCGGTGCGGGGAGAGCGATTGTACCGCTGCTTCTAATGGTCAGAGGACGTCTATAGAGGAGGGCGGTGCGGGGAGAGCGATTGTACCGCTGCTTCTAATGGTCAGAGGACATCTATAGAGGAGGGCGGTGCGGGGAGAGCGTTTGTACCGCTGCCTCTAATGGTCAGAGGACGTCTATAGAGGAGGGCGGTGCGGGGAGACCGATTGTACCGCTGCCTCTAATGGTCAGAGGACGTCTATAGAGGAGGGTGGTGCGGGGAGAGCGATTGTACCGCTGCTTCTAATGGTCAGAGGACGTCTATAGAGGAGGGCGGTGCGGGAGAGCGATTGTACCGCTGCTTCTAATGGTCAGAGGACGTCTATAGAGGAGGGCGGTGCGGGGAGAGCGATTGTACCGCTGCCTCTAATGGTCAGAGGACGTCTATAGAGGAGGGCGGTGCGGGGAGAGCGATTGTACCGCTGCTTCTAATGGTCAGAGGACGTCTATAGAGGAGGGCGGTGCGGGGGAGAGCGATTGTACCGCTGCTTCTAATGGTCAGAGGACGTCTATAGAGGAGGGCGGTGCAGGGGGAGAGCGATTGTACCGCTGCTTCTAATGGTCAGAGGACGTCTATAGAGGAGAGCGGTGCGGGGAGAGCGATTGTACCGCTGCTTCTAATGGTCAGAGGACGTCTATAGAGGAGGGCGGTGCGGGGGGAGAGCGATTGTACCGCTGCTTCTAATGGTCAGAGGACGTCTATAGAGGAGGGCGGTGCGGGGAGAGCGATTGTACCGCTGCTTCTAATGGTCAGAGGACGTCTATAGAGGAGGGCGGTGCGGGGAGAGCGATTGTACCGCTGCTTCTAATGGTCAGAGGAGATCTATAGAGGAGGGCGGTGCGTGGAGAGCGATTGTACCGCTGCTTCTAATGGTCAGAGGACATCTATAGAGGAGGGCGGTGCGGGGGAGAGCGATTGTACCGCTGCTTCTAATGGTCAGAGGACGTCTATAGAGGAGGGCGGTGCGGGGAGAGTGATTGTACCGCTGCTTCTAATGGTCAGAGGACGTCTATAGAGGAGGGCGGTGCGGGGAGAGCGATTGTACCGCTGCTTCTAATGGTCAGAGGACGTCTATAGAGGAGGGTGGTGGGGGGAGAGCGATTGTACCGCTGCTTCTAATGGTCAGAGGACGTCTATAGAGGAGGGCGGTGCGGGGAGAGAGATTGTACCGCTGCTTCTAATGGTCAGAGGACGTCTATAGAGGAGGGCGGTAAGGGGAGAGCGATTGTACCGCTGCTACTAATGGTCAGAGGACGTCTATAGAGGAGGGCGGTGCGGGGAGAGCGATTGTACCGCTGCTTCTACTGGTCAGAGGACGTCTATAGAGGAGGGCGGTGCGGGGAGAGCGATTGTACCGCTGCTTCTAATGGTCAGTGGACGTCTATAGAGGAGGGCGGTGCGGGGAGAGAGATTGTACCGCTGCTTCTAATGGTCAGAGGTATAGAGGAGGGCGGTAAGGGAGAGCGATTGCTACCGCTGCTACTAATGGTCAGAGGACGTCCTATAGAGGAGGGCGGTGCGGGGAGAGCGATTGTACCGCTGCTTCTACTGGTCAGAGGACGTCTATAGAGGAGGGCGGTGCGGGGAGAGCGATTGTACCGCTGCTTCTAATGGTCAGTGGACGTCTATAGAGGAGGGCGGTGCGGGGGAGAGCGATTGTACCGCTGCTTCTAATGGTCAGAGGACGTCTATAGAGGAGGGCGGTGCGGGGAGAGCGATTGTACCGCTGCTACTAATGGTCAGAGGACGTCTATAGAGGAGGGCGGTGCGGGGAGAGCGATTGTACCGCTGCTTCTACTGGTCAGAGGACGTCTATAGAGGAGGGCGGTGCGGGGAGAGAGATTGTACCGCTGCTTCTAATGGTCAGTGGACGTCTATAGAGGAGGGCGGTGCGGGGGAGGAGCGATTGTACCGCTGCTTCTAACGGTCTGAGGACGTCTATAGAGGAGGGCGGTGCGGGGAGAGCGATTGTACCGCTGCTTCTAATGGTCAGAGGACGTCTATAGAGGAGGGCGGTGAGGGGAGAGCGATTGTACCGCTGCTTCTAATGGTCAGAGGACGTCTATAGAGGAGGGCGGTGCGGGGAGAGCGATTGTACCGCTGCTTCTAATGGTCAGAGGACGTCTATAGAGGAGGGCGGTGCGGGGGGAGAGCGATTGTACCGCTGCTTCTAATGGTCAGAGGACGTCTATAGAGGAGGACGGTGCGGGGAGAGCGATTGTACCGCTGCTTCTAATGGTCAGAGGACGTCTATAGAGGAGGGCGGTGCGGGGAGAGCGATTGTACCGCTGCCTCTAATGGTCAGAGGACGTCTATAGAGGAGAACGGTGCGGGGAGAGCGATTGTACCGCTGCTTCTAATGGTCAGAGGACGTCTATAGAGGAGGGAGGTGCGGGGAGAGCGATTGTACCGCTGCTTCTAATGGTCAGAGGACGTCTATAGAGGAGGGCGGTGCGGGGGAGAGCGATTGTACCGCTGCTTCTACTGGTCAGAGGACGTCTATAGAGGAGGGCGGTGCGGGGAGAGCGATTGTACCGCTGCTTCTAATGGTTAGAGGACGTCTATAGAGGAGGGCGGTGCGGGGAGAGCGATTGTACCGCTGCTTCTACTGGTCAGAGGACGTCTATAGAGGAAGGCGGTGCGGGGAGAGCGATTGTACCGCTGCTTCTAATGGTCAGAGGACGTCTATAGAGGAGGGCGGTGCGGGGAGAGCGATTGTACCGCTGCTTCTAATGGTCAGAGGACATCTATAGAGGAGGGCGGTGCGTGTAGAGCGATTGTACCGCTGCCTCTAATGGTCAGAGGACGTCTATAGAGGAGGGTGGTGCGGGGAGAGCGATTGTACCGCTGCTTCTAATGGTCAGAGGACGTCTATAGAGGAGGGTGGTGCGGGGAGAGCGATTGTACCGCTGCTTCTAATGGTCAGAGGACGTCTATAGAGGAGGGCGGTGCGGGGAGAGCGATTGTACCGCTGCCTCTAATGGTCAGAGGACGTCTATAGAGGAGGGCGGTGCGGGGAGAGCGATTGTACCGCTGCTTCTAATGGTCAGAGGACGTCTATAGAGGAGGGCGGTGCAGGGGGAGAGCGATTGTACCGCTGCTTCTAATGGTCAGAGGACGTCTATAGAGGAGGGCGGTGGGGGAGAGCGATTGTACCGCTGCTTCTAATGGTCAGAGGACGTCTATAGAGGAGGGAGGTGCGGGGAGAGTGATTGTACCGCTGCTTCTAATGGTCAGAGGACGTCTATAGAGGAGGGCGGTGCGGGGGGAGAGCGATTGTACCGCTGCTTCTAATGGTCAGAGGACATCTATAGAGGAGGGCGGTGCGGGGAGAGCGATTGTACCGCTGCTTCTAATGGTCAGAGGACATCTATAGAGGAGGGCGGTGCGGGGGAGAGCGATTGTACCGCTGCTTCTAATGGTCAGAGGACGTCTATAGAGGAGGGCGGTGCGGGGAGAGCGATTGTACCGCTGCTTCTAATGGTCAGAGGACGTCTATAGAGGAGGGCGGTGGGGGGAGAGCGATTGTACCGCTGCTTCTAATGGTCAGAGGACGTCTATAGAGGAGGGCGGTGCGGGGAGAGAGATTGTACCGCTGCTTCTAATGGTCAGAGGACGTCTATAGAGGAGGGCGGTAAGGGGAGAGCGATTGTACCGCTGCTACTAATGGTCAGAGGACGTCTATAGAGGAGGGCGGTGCGGGGAGAGCGATTGTACCGCTGCTTCTACTGGTCAGAGGACGTCTATAGAGGAGGGCGGTGCGGGGAGAGCGATTGTACCGCTGCTTCTAATGGTCAGTGGACGTCTATAGAGGAGGGCGGAGCGGGGAGAGCGATTGTACCGCTGCTTCTAATGGTCAGAGGACGTCTATAGAGGAGGGCGGTGCGGGGAGAGCGATTGTACCGCTGCTTCTAATGGTCAGAGGACGTCTATAGAGGAGGGCGGTGCGGGGAGAGCGATTGTACCGCTGCTTCTAATGGTCAGTGGACGTCTATAGAGGAGGGCGGTGCGGGGAGAGCGATTGTACCACTGCTACTAATGGTCAGAGGACGTCTATAGAGGAGGGCGGTGCGGGCAGAGCGATTGTACCGCTGCTTCTAACGGTCTGAGGACGTCTATAGAGGAGGGCGGTGCGGGGAGAGCGATTGTACCGCTGCTTCTAATGGTCAGAGGACGTCTATAGAGGAGGACGGTGAGGGGAGAGCGATTGTACCGCTGCTTCTAATGGTCAGAGGACGTCTATAGAGGAGGGCGGTGCGGGGAGAGCGATTGTACCGCTGCTTCTAATGGTCAGAGGACGTCTATAGAGGAGGGCGGTGCGGGGAGAGCGATTGTACCGCTGCTACTAATGGTCAGAGGACGTCTATAGAGGAGGGCGGTGCGGGGAGAGCGATTGAACCGCTGCTTCTACTGGTCAGAGGACGTCTATAGAGGAGGGCGGTGCGGGGAGAGAGATTGTACCGCTGCTTCTAATGGTCAGTGGACGTCTATAGAGGAGGGCGGTGCGGGGAGAGCGATTGTACCACTGCTACTAATGGTCAGAGGACGTCTATAGAGGAGGGCGGTGCGGGGAGAGCGATTGTACCGCTGCTTCTAATGGTCAGAGGACGTCTATAGAGGAGGACGGTGCGGGGAGAGCGATTGTACCGCTGCTTCTAATGGTCAGAGGACGTCTATAGAGGAGGGCGGTGCGGGGAGAGCGATTGTACCGCTGCTTCTAATGGTCAGTGGACGTCTATAGAGGAGGGCGGTGCGGGGAGAGCGATTGTACCACTGCTACTAATGGTCAGAGGACGTCTATAGAGGAGGGCGGTGCGGGGAGAGCGATTGTACCGCTGCTTCTAACGGTCTGAGGACGTCTATAGAGGAGGGCGGTGCGGGGAGAGCGATTGTACCGCTGCTTCTAATGGTCAGAGGACGTCTATAGAGGAGGACGGTGCGGGGGGGAGAGCGATTGTACCGCTGCTTCTAATGGTCAGAGGACGTCTATAGAGGAGGGCGGTGCGGGGGGAGAGCGATTGTACCGCTGCTTCTAATGGTCAGAGGACGTCTATAGAGGAGGGCGGTGCGGGGAGAGCGATTGTACCGCTGCCTCTAATGGTCAGAGGACGTCTATAGAGGAGGACGGTGCGGGGAGAGCGATTGTACCGCTGCTTCTAATGGTCAGAGGACGTCTATAGAGGAGGGCGGTGCGGGGAGAGCGATTGTACCGCTGCTACTAATGGTCAGAGAACGTCTATAGAGGAGGGCGGTGCGGGGAGAGCGATTGTACCGCTGCTTCCAACGGTCAGAGGACGTCTATAGAGAAGGGCGGTGCGGGGAGAGCGATTGTACCGCTGCTTCTAATGGTCAGAGGACGTCAATAGAGGAGGGCGGTGCGGGGAGAGCGATTGTACCGCTGCTTCTAATGGTTAGAGGACGTCTATAGAGGAGGGCGGTGCGGGGAGAGCGATTGTACCGCTGCTTCTAATGGTCAGAGGACGTCAATAGAGGAGGGCGGTGTGGGGACAGAGATTGTACCGCTGCTTCTAATGGTCAGTGGACATCTATAGAGGAGGGCGGTGCGGGGACAGAGAATGTACCGCTGCTTCTAATGGTCAGAGGACGTCTATAGAGGAGGGCGGTGCGGGGAGAGCGATTGTACCGCTGCTTCTAATGGTCAGAGGACGTCTATAGAGGAGGGCGGTGCGGGGAGAGAGATTGTACCGCTGCTTCTAATGGTCAGAGGACGTCTATAGAGGAGGGCGGTGCGGGGAGAGCGATTGTACCGCTGCTTCTAATGGTCAGAGGATGTCTATAGAGGAGGGCGGTGCGGGGAGAGCGATTGTACCGCTGCTTCTAATGGTCAGAGGATGTCTATAGAGGAGGGCGGTGCGGGGGGAGAGCGATTGTACCGCTGCTTCTAATGGTCAGAGGACGTTTATAGAGGAGGGCGGTGCGGGGAGAGCGATTGTACCGCTGCTTCTAATGGTCAGAGGACATCTATAGAGGAGGGCGGTGCGGGGAGAGCGATTTTACCGCTGCTTCTTATGGTCAGAGGACGTCTATAGAGGAGGGCGGTGCGGGGAGAGCGATTGTACCGCTGCTTCTAATGGTCAGAGGACGTCTATAGAGGAGGGCGGTGCGGGGAGAGCGATTGTACCGCTGCTTCTAATGGTCAGAGGACGTCTATAGAGGAGGGTGGAGCGGGGAGAGCGATTGTACCGCTGCTTCTAATGGTCAGAGGACGTCTATAGAGGAGGGCGGTGCGGGGAGAGCGATTGTACCGCTGCTTCTAATGGTCAGAGGACGTCTATAGAGGATGGCGGTGCGGGGAGAGCAATTTTACCGCTGCTTCTAATGGTCAGAGGACGTCTATAGAGGAGTGCGGTGCGGGGAGAGAGATTGTACCGCTGCTTCTAATGGTCAGAGGACGTCTATAGAGGAGGGAGGTGCGGGGAGAGCGATTGTACCGCTGCTTCTACTGGTCAGAGGACGTCTATAGAGGAAGGCGGTGCGGGGAGAGCGATTGTACCGCTGCTTCTAATGGTCAGAGGACGTCTATAGAGGAGGGCGGTGCGGGGAGAGCGATTGTACCGCTGCTTCTAATGGTCAGAGGACGTCTATAGAGGAGGGCGGTGCGGGGAGAGAGATTGTACCGCTGCTTCTAATGGTCAGAGGACGTCTATAGAGGAGGGCGGTGCGGGGAGAGCGATTGTACCGCTGCTTCTAATGGTCAGAGGATGTCTATAGAGGAGGGCGGTGCGGGGAGAGCGATTGTACCGCTGCTTCTAATGGTCAGAGGATGTCTATAGAGGAGGGCGGTGCGGGGGGAGAGCGATTGTACCGCTGCTTCTAATGGTCAGAGGACGTTTATAGAGGAGGGCGGTGCGGGGAGAGCGATTGTACCGCTGCTTCTAATGGTCAGAGGACATCTATAGAGGAGGGCGGTGCGGGGAGAGCGATTTTACCGCTGCTTCTTATGGTCAGAGGACGTCTATAGAGGAGGGCGGTGCGGGGAGAGCGATTGTACCGCTGCTTCTAATGGTCAGAGGACGTCTATAGAGGAGGGCGGTGCGGGGAGAGCGATTGTACCGCTGCTTCTAATGGTCAGAGGACGTCTATAGAGGAGGGTGGAGCGGGGAGAGCGATTGTACCGCTGCTTCTAATGGTCAGAGGACGTCTATAGAGGAGGGCGGTGCGGGGAGAGCGATTGTACCGCTGCTTCTAATGGTCAGAGGACGTCTATAGAGGATGGCGGTGCGGGGAGAGCAATTTTACCGCTGCTTCTAATGGTCAGAGGACGTCTATAGAGGAGTGCGGTGCGGGGAGAGAGATTGTACCGCTGCTTCTAATGGTCAGAGGACGTCTATAGAGGAGGGAGGTGCGGGGAGAGCGATTGTACCGCTGCTTCTAATGGTCAGAGGACGTCTATAGAGGAGGGCGGAGCGGGGAGAGCGATTGTACCGCTGCTTCTAATGGTCAGAGGACGTCTATAGAGGAGGACGGTGCGGGGAGAGCGATTGTACCGCTGCTTCTAATGGTCAGAGGACGTCTATAGAGGAGGGCGGTGCGGGGAGAGCGATTGTACCGCTGCCTCTAATGGTCAGAGGACGTCTATAGAGGAGAACGGTGCGGGGAGAGCGATTGTACCGCTGCTTCTAATGGTCAGAGGACGTCTATAGAGGAGGGAGGTGCGGGGAGAGCGATTGTACCGCTGCTTCTAATGGTCAGAGGACGTCTATAGAGGAGGGCGGTGCGGGGAGAGCGATTGTACCGCTGCTTCTACTGGTCAGAGGACGTCTATAGAGGAGGGCGGTGCGGGGAGAGCGATTGTACCGCTGCTTCTAATGGTTAGAGGACGTCTATAGAGGAGGGCGGTGCGGGGAGAGCGATTGTACCGCTGCTTCTACTGGTCAGAGGACGTCTATAGAGGAAGGCGGTGCGGGGAGAGCGATTGTACCGCTGCTTCTAATGGTCAGAGGACGTCTATAGAGGAGGGCGGTGCGGGGAGAGCGATTGTACCGCTGCTTCTAATGGTCAGAGGACATCTATAGAGGAGGGCGGTGCGTGTAGAGCGATTGTACCGCTGCCTCTAATGGTCAGAGGACGTCTATAGAGGAGGGTGGTGCGGGGAGAGCGATTGTACCGCTGCTTCTAATGGTCAGAGGACGTCTATAGAGGAGGGCGGTGCGGGGAGAGCGATTGTACCGCTGCTTCTAATGGTCAGAGGACGTCTATAGAGGAGGGCGGTGCGGGGAGAGCGATTGTACCGCTGCCTCTAATGGTCAGAGGACGTCTATAGAGGAGGGCGGTGCGGGGAGAGCGATTGTACCGCTGCTTCTAATGGTCAGAGGACGTCTATAGAGGAGGGCGGTGCAGGGGGAGAGCGATTGTACCGCTGCTTCTAATGGTCAGAGGACGTCTATAGAGGAGGGCGGTGGGGGAGAGCGATTGTACCGCTGCTTCTAATGGTCAGAGGACGTCTATAGAGGAGGGAGGTGCGGGGAGAGTGATTGTACCGCTGCTTCTAATGGTCAGAGGACGTCTATAGAGGAGGGCGGTGCGGGGGGAGAGCGATTGTACCGCTGCTTCTAATGGTCAGAGGACATCTATAGAGGAGGGCGGTGCGGGGAGAGCGATTGTACCGCTGCTTCTAATGGTCAGAGGACATCTATAGAGGAGGGCGGTGCGGGGGAGAGCGATTGTACCGCTGCTTCTAATGGTCAGAGGACGTCTATAGAGGAGGGCGGTGCGGGGAGAGCGATTGTACCGCTGCTTCTAATGGTCAGAGGACGTCTATAGAGGAGGGCGGTGGGGGAGAGCGATTGTACCGCTGCTTCTAATGGTCAGAGGACGTCTATAGAGGAGGGCGGTGCGGGGAGAGAGATTGTACCGCTGCTTCTAATGGTCAGAGGACGTCTATAGAGGAGGGCGGTAAGGGGAGAGCGATTGTACCGCTGCTACTAATGGTCAGAGGACGTCTATAGAGGAGGGCGGTGCGGGGAGAGCGATTGTACCGCTGCTTCTACTGGTCAGAGGACGTCTATAGAGGAGGGCGGTGCGGGGAGAGCGATTGTACCGCTGCTTCTAATGGTCAGTGGACGTCTATAGAGGAGGGCGGAGCGGGGAGAGCGATTGTACCGCTGCTTCTAATGGTCAGAGGACGTCTATAGAGGAGGGCGGTGCGGGGAGAGCGATTGTACCGCTGCTTCTAATGGTCAGAGGACGTCTATAGAGGAGGGCGGTGCGGGGAGAGCGATTGTACCGCTGCTTCTAATGGTCAGTGGACGTCTATAGAGGAGGGCGGTGCGGGGAGAGCGATTGTACCACTGCTACTAATGGTCAGAGGACGTCTATAGAGGAGGGCGGTGCGGGCAGAGCGATTGTACCGCTGCTTCTAACGGTCTGAGGACGTCTATAGAGGAGGGCGGTGCGGGGAGAGCGATTGTACCGCTGCTTCTAATGGTCAGAGGACGTCTATAGAGGAGGACGGTGAGGGGAGAGCGATTGTACCGCTGCTTCTAATGGTCAGAGGACGTCTATAGAGGAGGGCGGTGCGGGGAGAGCGATTGTACCGCTGCTTCTAATGGTCAGAGGACGTCTATAGAGGAGGGCGGTGCGGGGAGAGCGATTGTACCGCTGCTACTAATGGTCAGAGGACGTCTATAGAGGAGGGCGGTGCGGGGAGAGCGATTGAACCGCTGCTTCTACTGGTCAGAGGACGTCTATAGAGGAGGGCGGTGCGGGGAGAGAGATTGTACCGCTGCTTCTAATGGTCAGTGGACGTCTATAGAGGAGGGCGGTGCGGGGAGAGCGATTGTACCACTGCTACTAATGGTCAGAGGACGTCTATAGAGGAGGGCGGTGCGGGGAGAGCGATTGTACCGCTGCTTCTAATGGTCAGAGGACGTTTATAGAGGAGGGCGGTGCGGGGAGAGCGATTGTACCGCTGCTTCTAACGGTCTGAGGACGTCTATAGAGGAGGGCGGTGCGGGGAGAGCGATTGTACCGCTGCTTCTAATGGTCAGAGGACGTCTATAGAGGAGGACGGTGCGGGGAGAGCGATTGTACCGCTGCTTCTAATGGTCAGAGGACGTCTATAGAGGAGGGCGGTGCGGGGAGAGCGATTGTACCGCTGCTTCTAATGGTCAGTGGACGTCTATAGAGGAGGGCGGTGCGGGGAGAGCGATTGTACCACTGCTACTAATGGTCAGAGGACGTCTATAGAGGAGGGCGGTGCGGGGAGAGCGATTGTACCGCTGCTTCTAACGGTCTGAGGACGTCTATAGAGGAGGGCGGTGCGGGGAGAGCGATTGTACCGCTGCTTCTAATGGTCAGAGGACGTCTATAGAGGAGGACGGTGCGGGGAGAGCGATTGTACCGCTGCTTCTAATGGTCAGAGGACGTCTATAGAGGAGGGCGGTGCGGGGAGAGCGATTGTACCGCTGCCTCTAATGGTCAGAGGACGTCTATAGAGGAGGACGGTGCGGGGAGAGCGATTGTACCGCTGCTTCTAATGGTCAGAGGACGTCTATAGAGGAGGGCGGTGCGGGGAGAGCGATTGTACCGCTGCTAGTAATGGTCAGAGAACGTCTATAGAGGAGGGCGGTGCGGGGAGAGCGATTGTACCGCTGCTTCCAACGGTCAGAGGACGTCTATAGAGAAGGGCGGTGCGGGGAGAGCGATTGTACCGCTGCTTCTAATGGTCAGAGGACGTCAATAGAGGAGGGCGGTGCGGGGAGAGAGATTGTACCGCTGCTTCTAATGGTCAGAGGACGTCTATAGAGGAGGGCGGTGCGGGGAGAGCGATTGTACCGCTGCTTCTAATGGTTAGAGGACGTCTATAGAGGAGGGCGGTGCGGGGAGAGCGATTGTACCGCTGCTTCTAATGGTCAGAGGACGTCAATAGAGGAGGGCGGTGTGGGGACAGAGATTGTACCGCTGCTTCTAATGGTCAGTGGACATCTATAGAGGAGGGCGGTGCGGGGACAGAGAATGTACCGCTGCTTCTAATGGTCAGAGGACGTCTATAGAGGAGGGCGGTGCGGGGAGAGCGATTGTACCGCTGCTTCTAATGG
The DNA here is from genome assembly GCF_029499605.1 of Hyla sarda. NCBI lineage: Eukaryota > Metazoa > Chordata > Amphibia > Anura > Hylidae > Hyla > Hyla sarda. The sequence continues at coordinate 23,229 of NW_026609091.1, read as the reverse complement.
TCAGAGGACGTCTATAGAGGAGGGCGGTGCGGGGAGAGAGATTGTACCGCTGCTTCTAATGGTCAGAGGACGTCTATAGAGGAGGGCGGTGCGGGGAGAGCGATTGTACCGCTGCTTCTAATGGTCAGAGGATGTCTATAGAGGAGGGCGGTGCGGGGAGAGCGATTGTACCGCTGCTTCTAATGGTCAGAGGATGTCTATAGAGGAGGGCGGTGCGGGGAGAGCGATTGTACCGCTGCTTCTAATGGTCAGAGGACGTTTATAGAGGAGGGCGGTGCGGGGAGAGCGATTGTACCGCTGCTTCTAATGGTCAGAGGACATCTATAGAGGAGGGCGGTGCGGGGAGAGCGATTTTACCGCTGCTTCTTATGGTCAGAGGACGTCTATAGAGGAGGGCGGTGCGGGGAGAGCGATTGTACCGCTGCTTCTAATGGTCAGAGGACGTCTATAGAGGAGGGCGGTGCGGGGAGAGCGATTGTACCGCTGCTTCTAATGGTCAGAGGACGTCTATAGAGGAGGGTGGAGCGGGGAGAGCGATTGTACCGCTGCTTCTAATGGTCAGAGGACGTCTATAGAGGAGGGCGGTGCGGGGAGAGCGATTGTACCGCTGCTTCTAATGGTCAGAGGACGTCTATAGAGGATGGCGGTGCGGGGAGAGCAATTTTACCGCTGCTTCTAATGGTCAGAGGACGTCTATAGAGGAGTGCGGTGCGGGGAGAGAGATTGTACCGCTGCTTCTAATGGTCAGAGGACGTCTATAGAGGAGGGAGGTGCGGGGAGAGCGATTGTACCGCTGCTTCTAATGGTCAGAGGACGTCTATAGAGGAGGGCGGAGCGGGGAGAGCGATTGTACCGCTGCTTCTAATGGTCAGAGGACGTCTATAGAGGAGGGCGGTGCGGGGAGAGCGATTGTACCGCTGCTTCTAATGGTCAGAGGACGTCTATAGAGGAGGGCGGTGCGGGGAGAGCGATTGTACCGCTGCCTCTAATGGTCAGAGGACGTCTATAGAGGAGGGCGGTGCGGGGAGAGTGATTGTACCGCTGCTTCTAATGGTCAGAGGACGTCTATGGAGGAGGGCGGTGCGAGGAGAGCGATTGTACCGCTGCTTCTAATGATCAGAGGACGTCTATAGAGGAGGGCGGTGCGGGGGGAGAGCGATTGTACCGCTGCTTCTAATGGTCAGAGGACGTCTATGGAGGAGGGCGGTGCGGGTAGAGCGATTGTACCGCTGCTTCTAATGGTCAGAGGACATCTATAGAGGAGGGCGGTGCGGGGAGAGCGATTGTACCGCTGCTTCTAATGGTCAGAGGACATCTATAGAGGAGGGCGGTGCGGGGGAGAGCGATTGTACCGCTGCTTCTAATGGTCAGAGGACGTCTATAGAGGAGGGCGGTGGGGGGAGAGCGATTGTACCGCTGCTTCTAATGGTCAGAGGACGTCTATAGAGGAGGACGGTGCGGGGAGAGCGATTGTACCGCTGCTTCTAATGGTCAGAAGACGTCTATAGAGGAGGGCGGTGTGGGGAGAGCGATTGTACCGCTGCCTCTAATGGTCAGAGGACGTCTATAGAGGAGGGCGGTGCGGGGAGAGAGATTGTACCGCTGCTTCTAATGGTCAGAGGATGTCTATAGAGGAGGGCGGTGCGGGGAGAGCGATTGTACCGCTGCTTCTAATGGTCAGAGGACGTCTATAGAGGAGGGCGGTGCGGGGAGAGCGATTGTACCGCTGCTTCTAATGGTCAGAGGACGTCTATAGAGGAGGGCGGTGCGGGGAGAGCGATTGTACCACTGCTTCTAATGGTCAGAGGACGTCTATAGAGGAGGGCGGTGCGGGGAGAGAGATTGTACAGCTGCTTCTAATGGTCAGAGGACGTCTATAGAGGAGGGCGGTGCGGGGAGAGCGATTGTACCGCTGCTTCTAATGGTCAGAGGACGTCTAAAGAGGAGGGCGGTGCGGGGAGAGCGATTGTACCGCTGCTTCTAATAGTCATAGGACGTCTATAGAGGAGGCCGGTGCGGGGAGAGCGATTGTATCGCTGCTTCTAATGGTCAGAGGACGTCTATAGAGGAGGGCGGTGCGGGGAGAGCGATTGTACCGCTGCTTCTAATGGTCAGAGGACGTCTATAGAGGAGGGCGGTGCGGGGAGAGTGATTGTACCGCTGCTTCTAATGGTCAGAGGACGTCTATAGAGGAGGGCGGTGCGGGGAGAGCGATTGTACCGCTGCTTCTAATGGTCAGAGGACGTCTATAGAGGAGGGCGGTGCGGGGGAGAGCGATTGTACCGCTGCTTCTAATGATCAGAGGACGTCTATAGAGGAGGGCGGTGCGGGGAGAGCGATTGTACCCCTGTTTCTAATGGTCAGAGGACGTCTATAGAGGACGGCGGTGGGGGGAGAGCGATTGTACCCCTGCTTCTAATGGTCAGAGGACGTCTATAGAGGAGGGCGGTGCGGGGAGAGAGATTGTACCGCTGCTTCTAATGGTCAGAGGACGTCTATAGAGGAGGGCGGTGCGGGGAGAGCGATTGTACCGCTGCTTCTAATGGTCAGAGGACGTCTATAGAGGAGGGCGGTGCGGGGAGCGCGATTGTACCGCTGCTTCTAATGGTCAGAGGACGTCTATAGAGGAGGGTGGTGCGGGGAGAGAGATTGTACCGCTGCTTCTAATGGTCAGAGGACGTCTATAGAGGAGGGCGGTGCGGGGAGAGCGATTGTACCTCTGCTTCTAATGGTCAGAGGACGTCTATAGAGGAGGGCGGTGCGGGGAGAGCGATTGTACCGCTGCTTCTAATGGTCAGAGGACGTCTATAGAGGAGGGTGGTGCGGGGAGAGCGATTGTACCGCTGCTTCTAATGGTCAGAGGACGTCTATAGAGGAGGGCGGTGCGGGGAGAGCGATTGTACCGCTGCTTCTAATGGTCAGAGGACGTCTATAGAGGAGGGCGGTGCGGGGAGAGCGATTGTACCTCTGCTTCTAATGGTCAGAGGACGTCTATAGAGGAGGGCGGTGCGGGGAGAGCGATTGTACCGCTGCTTCTAATGGTCAGAGGACGTCTATAGAGGAGGGTGGTGCGGGGAGAGCGATTGTACCGCTGCTTCTAATGGTCGGTGGACGTCTATAGAGGAGGGCGGTGCAGGGAGAGCGATTGTACCGCTGCTTCTAATGGTCAGAGAACGTCTATAGAGGAGGGCGGTGCGGGGAGAGCGATTGTACCGCTGCTTCTAATGGTCAGTGGACGTCTATATAGGAGGGCGGTGCGGGGGAGAGCGATTGTACCGCTGCTTCTAATGGTCAGAGGACGTCTATAGAGGAGAGCGGTGCGGGGAGAGCGATTGTACCGCTGCTTCTAATGGTCAGTGAACGTCTATAGAGGAGGGCGGTGCGGGGAGAGCGATTGTACCGCTGCTTCTAATGGTCAGAGGACATCTATAGAGGAGGGCGGTGCGGGGAGAGCGATTGTACCGCTGCTTCTAATGGTCAGAGGAGGTCTCAGTAGAGATGAGCGAATTGAAGCTGACGAACCCGAATTCGTTACGCATTTCATGAAATATTAGATTCACAACGAATGTGAATATCGCCACGATTCTACCGCGCAAATCGCTTCATAAAACTCCAGTTACTGCGGTCCAGGCTGTTGGTACATGGGGCAAGGAATGCTGGGAAGGTGGGAAGGGAAGTAGGCGGGATGACCCTGAATCACATGCAGGATGCAGCCTATCCGCATTCATTCTCTGTAGAGGAGGACGGCACCAGGATATGGTGCGCCGCACTCGTGGATCACATACGATTGAGAAAGGCTATATTTGCCGAAACGCGTCTTGTAACGTGTAACAATACATGCGGTATTCTCAATAAATCCTCTATTTGCATCTAAGTCGCTGGTGCCGGGATTTCTTCTTCTTCCATATCAGCATTCATTGACTCCTGTGATGTCACAGCCCTATATATATTCCGCAGCCATTTTGTGGCGCGTCATCTCATTCATTACACTGAAGAGAGATAGGACGGACATCGCTGTGTGTGTTGAAGCAGAGAAAAGCGCATTCCAGCAGCGTTTCACATCCTCCTAGTCACAGCAGCGTTCTCGTGGACGGAGAGCAGTGTTTTATTCACTGAAGAGGATTTTTACTGCAGCTGCAGCATTAACCTCTCATACAACAAGCTGCCTCAACTTTATAAACCTTAGCAGAGGAGGCAGGAAGAATTGTTCAGCGCAATTCAGTGTCTTTGTTCCACAACAAATCATCTGCTGGTTATACTAGTCTCTAGACAGTATAATACCCAGCAGTCCATTCCTAATAATCTGTGACAGAGTGCAATTTTGTGTTTAATACACAGTGACTGTGTGCTGCAGCACTGTTGTGTACTGCTGGGGTTGTGCAAAAATATGTGTTTTATTTAAGTGTACTGTAGCGCATTTTTTTGCCCTCATCAATGTATACCGTATACCTACATCTAAGCAGTGTACTATTTTAAAACTGTTAATCTGTCAAGGTACTACATACTGTGAAATTCCAGGCAAAGGTTGGTGTTCTAGACAAATACTGTTTTAAGCGTAGTGAAGCGTATTGTACTTCCATCATATTCGCACTAAGTATGTCAGGCAGAGAAGTGCTGTTACGCCGAGCGCTCCGGGTCCCCGCTCCTCCCCGGAGCGCTCGCAGCGTTTACCTGCTCGCAGCGTCCCGGTCAGACCCGCTGACCGGGAGCGCTGCGCTAGTGTCTCTGGCGGGGATGCGACCCGCGATGCGGGACGTGCCCGCTCGCGGTTCGCATCCCAGCCTGCTTACCTGACCTGTTCCTCGTTTGTCCAGTCCCGGCACGCGCGCCGGCTCTCTGCGATTTAAAGGGCCAGTGCGCCGCTGATTGGCGCCTGGCCCAAATCAGTAACTTCACCTGTGCCTTGCTCTATATTACCTCACTTCCCCTTCCCTGTATTGCCGGATCTTGTTGCTATTGTGCCAGTGAAAGCGTTCCTTGTATGTCCCAAGCCAGTGTTCCAGACCTCCTGCCGTTGCCCCTGACTACGATCCTTGCTGCCTGCCCTGACCTTCTGCTACGTCCGACCTTGCTCTTGCCTAATCCCTTGTACCGCGCCTATCTCAGCCGTCAGTCGGGGTTGAGTCGCTATCGGGTGGAACGACCTGGGGGTTACCTGCCGCAGCAAGTCCATCCCGCTTTGCGGCAGGCTCTGGTGAATACCAGTAACCCCTTAGACTCCGTTCCCCTGGTACAGCCCACGTCATCACCCCACTGACACAGAGGATCCACCACCAGTATCCTCACAGTACCCGGATCCTGACAAGTGCCAAGACGTGCACAGAGGAGGTTTCACGCTGTTCTCCACATGGTTTGCCTTGGCGAACGGAGTCACACAGGGGAGGAACTGCTAAAAGTAATTAGTAAAGAAATCGGAGCATGGCTTACTCCACGAAAACTGGAAATGGGAACCATGGTGACCGACAACAGGAAGAACATCTTGTCTGCACTGTGACTGGGAAGGCTGAGCCATGCGTCCTGCATGTCACGTGTTCAATCTGGTTCTGAAGTGTTCCCCCCATCTGCAAGACATCCTAACAATGGGAAGGAAACTGTGCATGCACTTCAGCCACTCGCACACCGCAAAGCACACCCTCCTTGAGCTGCAGCATCAGAACGGTATCCCCCAACATAGTCTTATTTGTAACGTTGCCATAGGTTGGAATTCCATCCTCCATATGTTGGACCGACTTTACGAACAGAGAAAAGTCATCACTGATTTCTTGATGATCCAAGCGGATAGGGGACTCCCCTGTGTAACTTCAATGTCAACCAGTGGCAGCTCATACGTGACACCTGCCATTTGCTCAGGCCCTTTGAGGAAGCCACATTATTAGTCATTCGCCAGGATTACGGGATGAACTTCATCATTCCACTGCTTCATATCCTACAACAAGTGTTGGAAAGATGGCTGGTCAGGGCACTGGAGACGTGGTGTGGCCACATGAGCCCTGTGAGGGCTGAACTGGAGGAGGAGGGGAAGGGGCACAGTGGAGCACAGTTTAGGTTGGATGAGATGGCCGGTGTTTCTAGTAATCTGACAGGAGAGGAGGAGCATGATGAACTAGAGGAGCTAGAGGGTTATGAGGAAGGCAAGACCGTGGCAGTATGCAGTGGAGATGGCGGCAGGGAGTCCCTCAGAGTAACTTGCACAAATGGCATGATGCTTGCTCAGTTGCTTGCGTAGTGACCCCCGAATTGTCACCATTCGTCAGCGGGATGACTTCTGGATCTCCACCTTATTGGACCCTCGCTACCGGCCCAGAATGGGGGCGTTTTTTTCACCCACTGAGAGGGAGGACAAACTGACCTACTACAGTGGCATCCTACGTAGTCAGCTGGCCGATGCTTATCTGCACCATAGTCCATCCTCTCGCAGGTCTGAATCGGGGGGCCCTCTGCGCGCACGTTCCAGTGCCATGGCTGCTGGGGAGGGGAGGGGTGGGAGGAGCAGTACCAGCTCACTTAGCAGCAGCCTGAGTCTACAGTCACTGATGAGTAGCATTCTTCACCCGCATAGTGAAGAATCTCATCAGCAGCAGGTAGACATGGAGCAGGACCTGAACCAGCATGTGGTGGATTACTTTGACATGACCATGCCAACAAACATTGAAGATCTGCTGGACTTCTGGGCAGCCCAACTTGATTTGTGGCTGCAACTAGCAGAGTTTGCCCTGGAAAAGCTGTCCTGCCTGGCCAGTAGTGTGCCATCAGAGCAGGTGTTTAGTGCGACAAGGGACATAGTCACCCCAAGGAGAACTCGTCTGACCACGAAAAATGTGGAGAGACTGACCTTTGTGAAGATGAATCAGACATGGATCAGCCAGGATTTCCACCCACCATGCCTGATGCATGAGAGTAGATTGACCATGGTGCCACACCAACACTTCACAAATATGGATAGTGCCAAACAGATTTAAGGCGCTGCTCCCCAGTTACAAACATTCCTCCGCACAGTGGTGTACCAAGGGGGGGCGGGGGGTTTGGCCCGCCCCGGGTGCCACTCACAAGGGGGGGTGCCAGGGGCGTACTGAACCGCCGCCGCCGCTACTGAGGTCTGGAACACTCCCCAGTAGACAGCGTTGCCTTCTCCTGTATGCACGATACACGCACATACAGGAGAAGGCGCATATGCAGCTTACACAGAGGAGACGTGACCTCCGCCCCCACGCAGCACAGGTGCCGGTGATGTCACTCATCAGTGCCTGTACTGTGGAGGGGAGAAGATGCGGCCCTATGGGGGAGGCGGGGTACTCTGCATATACCTGGGGGGGTTACTCTGCATATACCTATGGGGGAGGGGGGGTTACTCTGCATATAGCTATGTGGGGGGGGGGTTACTCTGCATATACCTGGGGGGGTTACTCTGCATATACCTATGGGGAAGATGGGGGGGGTTACTCTGCGTACACCTATGGGGAAGATGGGGGGGGGGGGTTACTCTGCATACACCTATGAGGAAGATGGGGGGGTTTACTCTGCATACACCAATGGGGGGGGTTACTCTGCATACACCTATGGGGAAGATGGGGGGGTTACTCTGCATTCACCTATGGGGAAGATGGGGGGGTGGTTACTCTGCATATACCTATTTGGAAGATGGGGGGGTTACTCTGCATATACCTATGGGGGAGGGGGGGTTACTCTGCATATACCTGGGGGGTTACTCTGCATACACCTATGGGGAAGATGGGGGGGGTTACTCTGCATATACCTACGGGGAAGGGGGGGGTTACTCTGTATATACCTATGGGTAAGAGGGGGGGTTACTCTGTATATACTGTGGCAGTGTGGCAAGGAAAGGGTGTATTTCCTTGGCTCACCCTGCAGAAGCTCTCACCTGCTTCTTAAGTAATGAGGCAGGAGGGAAGGGAGGTGTATATGAGATAGAGACTCAGTCTAATCTGGGCTCTTCCTAGGAGACAGCATGTAGGCTGTAGGGAAGAGACAGAGGCTGCTGAGGAGTACACAGCCTGAGCTATGAGGGGCTCAAAGAGAGTGACATTGTGAGTAGAAGGTTGCAGGGGACATATGTTTAACCGGCTGAGGGAAGCTCAGCGGTTGTTAGTCAGGACAAGCTGATCTGTTTAGTCAGTGACCAGACGGTCTAGGATTTTGTTTTGTTCCTGCTTTTTGTTTATTTCTTTCCCTGCAACCTGTCTAATAAAACTGGCAAGGTGCCAGATTTGCATTATAAGCGTTTGTTTGCTGGTTTATTGAGAAGAAACGCATCCTGTCGCGTGGTCCAGGACGATCCCAGAGCTAATCCCCAAGACGGATCGTCACATTATGGTGGAGAATGCGGGGCACGCCGTTGCTAAGGGCAACCCGTTGCCAAGGGCAACCAACAAGCGAGTTGGAGAGGAGCTGTTGCTAGGAGCAACCCCCTGCAAGACTGCAAGTCGGAGGAGCCCAGCAGAGGAGTTCAAGCCCAGTTTGGTGTTTGTGGAGGAGTGTTGCTAGGGGCAACGGATCGAGATTTTTTTTCAAGAAAATGGGACAACCTCGAAAGGTCGTTGCTGGGAGCAACCGACGTGGGCCACAAGCTGTGGTCGCCAAGACGAAGCCGAGGTCCCGTGAGTTGTCGGTGGGCGGAATACCACTGTGGGTGGACTTGGATTGTTGCCAGACTGTATCTCGGATTATGCCAGAAATAATTCCATTTGTGAAGTCCCGCCCGGAGCCCGGTAAGACTGTTCAAATTACCTTTGATACATGTTTTGGGACAGTGAACCATATAATGGAGGTATGTGCCGAACTTACAGTGGAAATTGTACTGGGCAGAGACTTTCCATATTTCTGGCAGCTGTGGGATGCTGAGAGTGCACCTGAGAGTTCGCAACCAAAGGTTCCGGAAGTAGTGAGGACTGGGGGTCTCTACTGGACTGTGTGAATGGTGCTGTATTTTGTGAACCCATGCAGGCTGATAATGTTTTTCTTGAAACACTTATGTTAATGTGTTCTGATGTAAAGAGTTCTATTCCCACCGCTCGCAGGACAAAAGAAAACCTGTGTGAGCTGGAAATAGAAGGTAAAAAGATGACGGTTTTGTTAGATCCAAAATGTATAATAAGTCTGGTAAAGACCAGCTGCAGAAAGCCGGACCCCGCTAGAGTGTCTATACAGGCCGGTATTTGGGGTTATAAAACAGTTAATGTGTGTATTTCTACTCCCTATGGTACCATAAGTCACAAGGTTGCAATAGAGCCCACCTTAGAGTATGAAGTTGTGCTGGGGAAGGATTTTCCGTTTTTTCAGCAGTTGTGGGAAGATAGTCAGGTGACTAGAGCAGGAACACCTGATAGGCTCACAACACTTGGTTTTCACCACATAGCAGGGGACAGTAACTCAGCTGAGGACAGGGAGTGTCAGCAGACCCTAGGTATATGTCAGGTGGGAGTGTCAGCAGACCCTAGGTATATGTCAGGTGGGAGTGTCAGCAGACCCTAGGTATATGTCAGGTGGGAGTGTCAGCAGACCCTAGGTATATGTCAGGTGGGAGTGTCAGCAGACCCTAGGTATATGTCAGGTGGGAGTGTCAGCAGACCCTAGGTATATGTCAGGTGGGAGTGTCAGCAGACCCTAGGTATATGTCAGGTGGGAGTGTGCCAGACCACTAGGGGAGCTGAAGAACAGTCCGCGAGTCAAGATAAAGAGGTGACTGGAATAGAAGCTACGGAGACTGCTGCGGAAAAACCAAAACTCCGGAAGAGAGTACCAGTGGAGCTGGGGGCTGCACTTACAGTCACAGACAGAGTCCTAAGTGAAGGAGACTGTGACAAGACAAAAAAGTCTGCCAAGAAGCCGAGAGACAGTTCAGAAGAACTGATCAGGAATCTTATTGACTCGCTGGTGCCAAGAGCCATTGAAGTTGTTGCTAGGGGCAACAAACTAACCGCCAAGGGATTGCCAGTCGGACAGGAGTGTTTAGCGAGAGTCTCCAGAGTTGCCAACGTGGTGGGAGAGGAAGAGTGCCAGGTGTCGGTGGCACCTGTTGATGATGATAACAAGGCACAAGGGGCCGCAACCCCGAAAAAGGGGGAGACTTCATCTAGAGATGGAGAAGAGCTGGGTCGAGTGTCTGACAGAGGACCAGAGGATGTCTCAAGGTCTAACAGCGAGAGTGAGGAGACCGCTGTCAGTAAAAGGTCTCGGAAAAGACGAGCTGGCCTTGGGAAAAAACTGGAGCAGATCCAGAATCTGGAAGAAACCCTGAAGATGGTTTCTGTGAAGTTGTTGGAGAAAGAAAAAGAGGTACACCGCTTGACAGAGGAGAAGGACAAATCACTTGCTGACTTTAAGAAAGAGCAAGAAGTGAGGCTTCAGCTGGAAAAAGTCATGGAGCATCACAGAAGTGAGTTTGTGGCTCTGCAGGATGAACTGTCCCGCTCCCAGGGTCTTGTGACCAGCAAGGAGAGTGAAGTGCAGAGTCTGGCCAAGCGGATGTCCTTCCAGGAAGAAGAAGTGAGTCTTCTACATGGTGCATATCAAGCTCTGCAGAGTGATCACAAGGCTAGGCTGGCAGCCATGGAAAAAATAGAAAAAGAGAAGAATGAGATGAAGATGGAAGCTGAAGCTCTTGCCAGCAATCTGGAGAGTGTCTCTAAAGCTAAGAGACAACTGGAGGAGGAAGTCAAGGCAAAGAATGCCCTTGCACATGCTCTTCAATCTGCTCGTCATGACAATGTCTTGCTCCGTGAGCAGTATGAGGAGGCCCTGGAACAAGTTGAGACTCTGCAATATGAAAACAAGAACTTGCAACAGGAGATCTCAGATTTATCTCAACAGATTGGTGAGAGTGGAAAATCTATCAATGAGTTAGTGAAGTCCAAGAAACAGTTGCTGGACAGTGAGAAGATGATCTCCGCACAACTCAAGAGTGAGCAGCTGAGATATATAAAGCTGGAAGATGACATGAAGGTCTTAAAAGAGCCTGGAAGCGCAGAACAAAACACGCAGAAGGTCCCACGTAGCTGCCTTGGTTTTGCTGGGAGCGCAACTCCACGAGCAGGTAGCTGTGCTGGCGGACAATGAACAATTAAGGAAACAATTGCTGTCTTCGGAAGATACTGTCAGGGACTTGACAGAGTTACTTGACAGTGAGAGGATGAAGTCCGCTAAGCTCCAGTGTAAGCTGCGAAAATGTGAGAAAAAGGAAGAGGACCAGGAAGTCCTAAAAGTGAGCAGAGACCAAGATATGGCGGAATTGGCTCAAGAAAGGCTTCTGGGGCTGAAGTTACAGGATACAGTTATGCTTTCTCTGATTGCGGAAAAGTCCTCTAAAGCTAAGATTGAGGTGAAGTCCTGTAAGAACTCCCCTGAAGCTAGGACTGAGCTGAAACCTGGTGGGAAATCCTCTGAAGTGGAGACTAAGGAGAAGAGAGGTGGGAAATCCTCTGAACCTGAGCAGACCAAAAATTCTGAAGGTAATGCTGAGGCAGAGAAATCCTCTGAAGCAGAAGCTAAACCAGAGTCAACCTCAAAAGCTGTGAGTAAAGAGAATGGCACAACTGAAGCAACAGGTGAAGAGAAGAGTAAGCCTGAAGAAGCTGCAGAGAAGAGCCAAACAGTAGTAGAAGCTGATTCTACACAAGAATCTGAAGGAGCCAAAGACTCTGAAGCCAAACCTGAGGAAGCTGGTGCCCCAGAAGAGAAAGCTGGATGGGATGAGGTGAAACCATGTGAGAAATCCACTGAAGACAAGACTGAGGTGAAACCAGGTGGGAAGTTCTCTAAAGTTGAAACTGAGATGGACCCGTGTCAGAGGTCCTCTGACGGTACAGAGAACAAGACAGTGGTTGGTGAAGCCACTGAGGCCGAAAGATTCTCTAAAGCAGAGGCAGAGGTCCGGCAAGCAAGAAGAAGACAAAGGTTAGAAGCATCGGTCCTCTCACTCCTTAATTTCAAGAACCCTGCCCACACCAGGGTGAAGAACCTGGTACTGGAGAGGTGTGATCGAGAGACTTGCAATTGGTGGCTGGTAAAAGTCCGGAAGAAAAAAGTCAAGGACTTCAGAGACTGTGGGACAAAAGTTGTCCAAGAGAAAGGAAAGGCAGATGGTTTCTGCCTTTCAAATACATGTGCTCCTTCCCGGTGGTCTGAGCAAAGGGGGGGGATATGTGGCAGTGTGGCAAGGAAAGGGTGTATTTCCTTGGCTCACCCTGCAGAAGCTCTCACCTGCTTCTTAAGTAATGAGGCAGGAAGGAAGGGAGGTGTATATGAGATGGAGACTCAGTCTAATCTAAGCTCTTCCTAGGAGACAGCATGTGGGCTGTAGGGAAGAGACAGAGCCTGCTGAGGAGTACACAGCCCGAGCTATGAGGGGCTCAAAGAGAGTGACATGAATTGTGAGTAGAAGGTTGCAGGGGACATATGTTTAACCGGCTGAGGGAAGCTCAGCGGTTGTTAGTCAGGACAAGCTGATCTGTTTAGGCAGTGACCAGACGGTCTAGGATTTTGTTTTGTTCCTGCTTTTTGTTTATTTCTTTCCCTGCAACCTGTCTAATAAAACTGGCAAGGTGCCAGATTTGCATTACAAGCGTTTGTGTGCTGGTTTATTGAGAAGAAACGCATCCTGTGGCGTGGTCCAGGACGATCCCAGAGCTAATCCCCAAGACGGATCGTCACATTACCTATGGGGAAGATGGGGGGTTACTCTGCATATACCTATGGGGAAGATGGGGGGGGGGGGTTACTCTGCATATACCTATGGGGGAGGGGGTTACTCTGCATATACCTGGGGGGGTTACTCTGCATACACCTATGGGGGGGGGGTTACTCTGCATATACCTATGGGGAAGATGGGGGGGGGTTACTCTGCATATACCTATGGGGAAGAGGGGGGGTTACTCTGTATATACCTATGGGGAAGATGGGTGGGTTACTCTGCATATACCTATGGGGAAGAGGGGGGGGGGTTACGCTACATATACCTGGGGGGGTTACTCTGCATATACCTATGGGGGAGGGGGGTGTTACTCTGCATATACCTGGGGTGGGGGGGTTACTCTGCATACACCTATGGGGAAGATGGGGGGGTTACTCTGCATTTACCTATGGGGAAGAGGGGGGTTACTCTGTATATACCTATGGGGAAGAGGGGGGGTTACTCTATATACCTAAGGGGAAGAGGGGGGGTTACTCTGCATATACCTGGGGGGGGTTACTCTGCATATACCTATGGGGAAGAG
>NW_026609091.1:0-5000 GCF_029499605.1 Hyla sarda | reverse complement strand
CACCACTCTACAGCAGCCTCCGCCATGCTCCACCACTCTACAGCAGCCTCCGCCGTGCTCCACTACTCTACTAAAAGTTATAGGTAAATCTATCTATAAGTTGAGCTATGGTAAACAGATATGTCTTTCAGGAGCCCAGAAAAGCTAGGTGACAATTTCTCACCTAGCTTTTCCATACTCCTGAATGGCATATCTGCTTATAATAGCTCAGCTATTATAGACACATTTGCCTAGAAGTTATAGACTGTCACGGTTCGGCAGGCTGGAGGTGGATCCTCTGTGTCAGAGAGGGTTTGGCGAGGACTGTGTCGGTGGACCGGTTCTAAGTAGCTACTGGTTTTCACCAGAGCCCGCCGCAAAGCGGGATGGTCTTGCAGCGGCGGTAGCAACCAGGTCGTATCCACCGGCAACGGCTCAACCTCTCTGACTGCTGAGATAGGCATGGTACAAGGGATAAGGCAAGAGCAAGGTCGGACGTAGCAGAAGGTCAGGGCAGGCAGCAAGGATCGTAGTCAGGGGCAACGGCAGGAGGTCTGGAACACAGGCTAGGAACACACAAGGGAACGCTTTCACTAGGCACAAGGGCAACAAGATCCGGCAAGGGAGTGCAGGGGAAGTGAGGTATAAGTAGGGAGTGCACAGGTGGAAACTAATCAAGCTAATTGGGCCAGACACCAATCATTGGTGCACTGGCCCTTTAAGTCTCAGAGAGCTGGCGCGCGCGCGCCCTAGAGAGCGGAGCCGCGCGCGCCAGCACATGACAGCAGGGGACCGGGACGGGTAAGTGACTTGGGATGCGATTCGCGAGCGGGCGCGTCCCGCTGTGCGAATCGCATCCCCGACGGCCATGACAGTGCAGCGCTCCCGGTCAGCAGGACTGACCGGGGCGCTGCAGGGAGAGAGACGCCGTGAGCGCTCCGGGGAGGAGCGGGGACCCGGAGCGCTCGGCGTAACAGTACCCCCCCCTTGGGTCTCCCCCTCTTCTTGGAGCCTGAGAACCTGAGGACAAGACTTTTGTCCAGGATGTTGTCCTCAGGTTCCCAAGATCTCTCCTCTGAGCACTCGACTACAAAGGGTCCAAGATAACGTGGTCCGAGATAAAAACTGGGGACACGGAAGCCGATATACTTGGCGGAGAGCCACACAAAAACAGGAGGAGCTCTTCTCTTTTTTCCGGCAAGCTTCTTCACCCGGGATGAGGCCAGCATGAGGAATTTCAGAGTCTTTTTCCAGATGGTGGCGAAGCCCCGGGAAACCACATCAACAGCGGGCACACAAGAAGGCGTGGGGGTGGGGAGGGAGGGAAGAGGGTCAAGCCCGGCACGGGGCAGAGTGTCAACAGGACGGGAGCCGTGAGGAGGAGACACAGCATAGTCCAGACAGGCCTTGGGGAGGCCAGGTAAAGGGGGAGACACAGAGGCTTGACTGACGGGACTGGGAGCAGACGTGAGGCACTTTCTGTGGCAAGAAGCACCCCAGCTCCCGATCTCCCCGATGGTCCAGACAAGGGCAGGAGATGGGGGTTGGAGCCATGGCAGACCGAGGAGGACTTCAGAGGAGCATTTGGGCAAAACAAAAAGTTCCATGCTCAAGAGCAGGGGTTCTGTGCGGTAACGCACAGTGCAGTATAGAAGTAAATCTTCTTTCTTCCTGCGGTGAGTCCTCTCTTCAGGGGTCAGGCGGGACCGATCCACTTGCATAGCCTCCTCGGCGGGAGGCACAGGGGTGGATTGCAAAGGATACTGTGAGAGAGGTGCTCCGGGCGGTGTGGCACATGGCAGGGCCTTCCCAGGCAGGAGACCACGGCAGAGTCTAGAGTCCCCATCAAATTTGTCCGGCAGGGACAAGCGGGGGTTAGGAGCGGCCGGTCGCTGCGGAGGAGTTGCAGGAGCCGGCGGAGGAGATGGTTGTTGCTGTTGCAGCTGCTGTGTCTGTGACTGAAGTTGCTGTATCTGCGGCAGCAGCTGCTGTATCTGTGACTGAAGTTGCTGTGTCACGGTGGTCAAGTATGCCAGCTGGTGATTTCGTTGGGTGATCATTAGGGATTGCTGGGCAATCACCGTGGAAATGTCGGCAAGACTTGACAGCGGCACCTCAGCGGAATCCATGGCCGGATCTACTGTCACGGTTCGGCAGGCTGGAGGTGGATCCTCTGTGTCAGAGAGGGTTTGGCGAGGACCGTGTCGGTGGACCGGTTCTAAGTAGCTACTGGTTTTCACCAGAGCCCGCCGCAAAGCGGGATGGTCTTGCAGCGGCGGTAGCAACCAGGTCGTATCCACCGGCAACGGCTCAACCTCTCTGACTGCTGAGATAGGCATGGTACAAGGGATAAGGCAAGAGCAAGGTCGGACGTAGCAGAAGGTCAGGGCAGGCAGCAAGGATCGTAGTCAGGGGCAACGGCAGGAGGTCTGGAACACAGGCTAGGAACACACAAGGGAACGCTTTCACTGGCACAAGGGCAACAAGATCCGGCAAGGGAGTGCAGGGGAAGTGAGGTATAAGTAGGGAGTGCACAGGTGGAAACTAATCAAGCTAATTGGGCCAGACACCAATCATTGGTGCACTGGCCCTTTAAGTCTCAGAGAGCTGGCGCGCGCGCGCCCTAGAGAGCGGAGCCGCGCGCGCCAGCACATGACAGCAGGGGACCGGGACAGGTAAGTGACTTGGGATGCAATTCGCGAGCGGGCGCGTCCCGCTGTGCGAATCGCATACCCGACGGCCATGACAGTGCAGCGCTCCCGGTCAGCGGGACTGACCGGGGCGCTGCAGGGAGAGAGACGCCGTGAGCGCTCCGGGGAGGAGCGGGGACCCGGAGCGCTCGGCGTAACATAGACAAATGTCCTTAACCCCTTCCAGCAAAAAAGTGTGTTAAAAAATAAAATAAAAAATTAAATAAAAAGTAATACAATTTAATTAACCCCTTTCCTAATAAAGGTTGGAATCACCTCCCTTCTCATTTTGCATATGAAAAGTGTAAACAAAAATAAACATAGGTGTAAATGTACAAAATATTAAAATATAATGTTGAGTAATCCGCATGGTCAATGATCCAATTTGGGTATTGTTGTGATAGTATGGACCTACAGAATAAAGCTATTGGGGGAGATTTAGCAAAACCTGAGTCAGGGAAGAGCGGTGCAGTCGCCCATAGCAACCAGTCCGATCGCTTCTTTCATTTTTATAAAGGCCTCTGAAATATGAAAGAAGCGATCTGATTGGTTGTTATGGGCGACTGCACCGCTCTTCAACTATACAGGTTTTGATAAATTTCTCCCAATGTGTCACTGTTTGCAAAAAGTGCCCTGTTTAGAAAGACACAAAAAATTTCAGTTTTTTTTTGTTTTTTGTTTTTTTCGCCCACTAATATTTTTTTGTTTCACTGTAGATTTCATGGTAAAAGAAGTGATGTCATTGCGAAGTATAATTGGTGACGCAGCAAACAAGCCCTTTTATGAGTCTGTAGGTGGAAAAACAGCAATGGCATTCAGGAGCATGAAAACGCTTAGTGATGATTTTTAACCTGGCTTTTCCATGCTCCTGAATGGCATATCTGTTCATAATATATCTGCTATAAAACAGATGTTCCTATAAGCAGATACGCAATTCAGGAACATAGAAAAGCTAGGTGACAATTTCCCATTCAGCTTTTTCATGCTCCTCTATCAGCTCGGCTATTATAAACAGATATGCCATTCAGGAGCATGAAAAAGCTAGGTGTGAAGACCTTTTCCTTGTTTCTGAATGACACCTTGTACTACTTTATGTGGTGCTGGTCACAGCGGTCCAACCTAGATGGGTAAAATAATAAGAGGACGACGCTGATGAGAGAAGATATTGCCTGTGAGTCCCACAAAGAGACGGCATTCTAACCATTTGGGCACTATAGATGGGCGGGGTTCACACTTGTGAAGTTTGGACATTCCGCACATTTGACTAACCGGAGGGCACTAGGACAGCTTGCACCGTCTCATAGACGGCAATGCATTTCCATGTGGTATCCGCAAAAAGAATACACGAGTCTATTCTCTCTGCGGATGCCAGAATCTGAATTTCTGCACAAGAAACCTGCCGTGTGAACAGTGCAGCAGCTTCTCATTTAAATCAATGGGACTCTGCTGCTGTGGGATATTAATGTGGAATTCCCAACGGACATTCTGTCATGTGAACATACCAATAGAGTGTTTGTATAGAGGAGCCAAGGGTGCCGGATAATTGCAGAAATCTTTATTGGTAATTTTATGGTACATTTTATGCATAGCCAAAAAAGATGTTCGATACTTTGCATATCTTCATAGATGTTGTTTGATCCTTTATTTTGCTAAACGAAACATTTTTTGTAGGGGTGCATTAAGTGCCAAAGAGGTGTGGCTAGAGTGCGCTGCGCTACAAGGCCACAACACTTCTCCGCGCCTTCTTTGACACATGCATCCCCTATGGGCTGTGATTGGGGATTGTGATGGATGAGGAGTCTGACAGGTGTGAATTCAGACTTGCACTTGCAGCTGAACCTCAATCCGCATTCACGTCGCATGCACAGGATGTCAACACGTCGCTGGCAGCAAGCCCTGGTGTTAACCAAAAAGCAGTGGGTGGGACTTTACATCAGATAGATGTTACAGTCTGGGAGTATAGCGGACCCTCTACCACACCTCTTTGACACTCTAGGCCCCCTATAAAGATATGCAAAGTTTCCATACACCAACATATATTCAGCTATCCTGGTAATTTAATGTGCATAAAACGTGACGGATGCAATTTATTTGTGTTAAACAAAATTGCTTTGTGTTGCATGTTCATTTTATATATTTCTATATAAAAGGCCCATCAAAATCTTCAGCACCAGGCCCATGATGCTCTTAATCCAGCCCTGACTAGCTACCCTAAATCTTGAATTTAAATTCCAAATTAATCTTTTATTCTTAATGATTGTGAAGCCCTAGTGTCTACTCATACTGCTGCCACCTCCAGGCTGTGCCGTTCAGCCACTATATGGTCTCCTC
>NW_026609090.1:0-41611 GCF_029499605.1 Hyla sarda | reverse complement strand
GTACAGTCACCTGATATTGGGCCTGTTACCATACATGACACTATTATCTCTCCACAGGACATCCCCACCGGTGCGGACAGCTGTGTGACCAGTCTGTCCTGTGACTCCCATCGCTCTCTCATTGTGGCCGGCTTGGGGGACGGTTCTGTTCGTGTCTTTGATCGCCGGATGTCACAGAACGATTGGTAATGTTCCCTTTTTTGCAGTTTTTGCGATACGACCCCTTTAGATCCATCGGGCGCCGGCTCGATTTCTGCTGTAAATTTTAGCTTACGCCCCATTTTGCTCATGAATTCATCACTTCTCTAGTGTTACACAAAATATCTGGGACTTTTTTGACACCAGTCTTCTGGAGTAAGAATCGTTAATTCCCCCTCGATGTGACAGAAACGTAATCCGCCCATGCACAGCTGAGGATTCGTCCCTTTGTCCTCCTGCTGATGGATGATGCCGGATATGTCTGGCAGCTCCCGCTCCCTCTTCTCCATAAGACAATAAACATGTAGACTCTATGGAGCCGAGGAGATATGTTATGGCTGGTGTGGAACTAGATACCGGACCGGGTGAACATTGTCGCACTTTAACCCTACCTGTGTTTTCAGCCGCGTCATGACGTATCGGGAGCACGCCGCCTGGGTGGTCAAAACCCATCTCCAAAAAGAGATGGATGGGAAGATCCTGAGTGTCAGGTAAGTGTCTTTATTTATGTGTATTTCATGGCCGCGTCTTACATTTATCTCTCTAAAACTCCATATTCTCCGCACACAGCGTCAACGGCGACGTGCGATTCTTTGACCTCAGGATGCCAGAGTCGATAAACACGTTACAGATTATCAAAGGTCTGACCGCACTGGACTACCACCCCCAGGCAAACCTGTTCGCTTGGTACGTCTCTGCGTCCTGTCACCCGTGCTCTGTGTGTTATATGTAATTCCCATGCTCTGTGTGTGTTATATGTAATTCCTGCGCTCTGTGTGTGGTATATGTAATTCCTGCGCTCTGTGTGTGGTATGTAATTCCCATGCTCTGTTTGTGATGTATTTCCCGTGCTCTGTGTGTGATATATGTCATTCCCGTGCTCTGTGTGTGTTATATGTAATTCCCGTGCTCTGTGTGTGCTATATGTAATTCCTGCGCTCTGTGTGTGGTATGTAATTCCCATGCTCTGTTTGTGATGTATTTCCCGTGCTCTGTGTGTGTTATATGTAATTCCCGTGCTCTGTGTGTGATATGTAATTCCCGTGCTCTGTGTGTGATATGTAATTCCCGTGCTTTGTGTGTGTTATATGTAATTCCCGTGCTTTGTGTGTGTTATATGTAATTCCCGTGCTCTGTGTGTGTTAAATTTAATTCCCGTGCTCTGTGTGTGGTATGTAATTCCCGTGCTCTGTGTGTGATATGTAATTCCCGTGCTCTGTGTGTGATATGTAATTCCCGTGCTCTGTGTGTGGTATGTAATTCCAGTGCTCTGTGTGTGATATGTATTTCCTGTGCTCTGTGTGTGGTATGTAATTCCCGTGCTCTGTGTGTGCTATATGTAATTCCCGTGCTCTGTGTGTGTTATATTTAATTCCTGTGCTCTGTGTGTGTTATATGTAATTCCCGTGCTCTGTGTGTGGTATGTAATTCCCGTGCTCTGTGTGTGATATGTAATTCCCGTGCTCTGTGTGTGTTAAATTTAATTCCCGTGCTCTGTGTGTGTGATATGTAATTCCCGTGCTTTGTGTGTGTGATATGTCATTCCCGTGCTCTGTGTGTGATATGTAATTCCCGTGTTCTGTGTGTGGTATGTAATTCCCGTGCTCTGTGTGTGATATGTAATTCCCGTGCTCTGTGTGTGTTATATGTCATTCCCGTGCTCTGTGTGTGATATGTCATTCCCGTGCTCTGTGTGTGATATGTCATATAACACACACAGAGCACGGGAATGACATATAACACACACAGAGCATGGGAATGACATATCACACACAGAGCACGGGAATGACATATCACACACAGAGCACGGGAATGACATATCACACAGAGCACGGGAATGACATAACACACACACAGAGCACGGGAATGACATAACACACGGAGCACGGGAATTACATATCACACACAGAGCACGGGAATTACATATCACACACAAAGAGCACGGGAATTACGTATCACACACAGAGCACGGGAATGACATATCACACACACACAGAGCACGGGAATGACATATCACACACACAGAGCACGGGAATGACATATCACACACACAGAGCATGGAAATGACATATCACACACACAGAGCACGGGAATGACATATCACACACACAGAGCATGGGAATGACATATAACACACACAGAGCACGGGAATGACATATAACACAGAGAGCATGGGAATGTCATTCCCGTGCTCTGTGTGTGATATGTAATTCCCGTGCTCTGTGTGTGTTATATGTCATTCCCGTGCTCTGTGTGTGTTGTATGTAATTCCCGTGCTCTGTGTGTGTTATGTCATTCCCGTGCTCTGTGTGTGTGATATGTCATTCCCGTGCTCTGTGTATGATATGTCATTCTCGTGCTCTGTGTGTGTTATGTCATTCCCGTGCTCTGTGTGTGTTATATGTCATTCCCGTGCTCTGTGTGGGATATGTCATTCCCGTGCTCTGTGTGTGTGTTATATGTCATTCCCGTGCTCTGTGTGTGTGATATGTCATTCCCATGCTCTGTGTGTGTTATATGTCATTCCCGTGCTCTGTGTGTGTGATATGTCATTCCCGTGCTCTGTGTGTGTGATATGTCATTCCCGTGCTCTGTGTGTGTGATATGTCATTCCCGTGCTCTGTGTGTGTGATATGTCATTCCCGTGCTCTGTGTGTGTGATATGTCATTCCCGTGCTCTATGTGATATGTCATTCCCGTGCTCTGTGTGTGATATGTAATTCCCGTGCTCTGTGTGTTATATGTCATTCCCGTGCTCTGTGTGTGTGATATGTCATTCCCGTGCTCTGTGTGTGTGATATGTCATTCCCGTGCTCTATGTGATATGTCATTCCCGTGCTCTGTGTGTGATATGTAATTCCCGTGCTCTGTGTGTTATATGTCATTCCCGTGCTCTGTGTGTGTGATATGTCATTCTCGTGCTCTGTGTGTGTTATGTCATTCCCGTGCTCTGTGTGTGTGATATGTCATTCCCGTGCTCTGTGTGTGTGATATGTCATTCCCGTGCTCTATGTGATATGTCATTCCCGTGCTCTGTGTGTGATATGTAATTCCCGTGCTCTGTGTGTGTGATATGTCATTCCCGTGCTCTGTGTGTGTGATATGTCATTCCCGTGCTCTGTGTGTGTGATATGTCATTCCCGTGCTCTGTGTGTGTGATATGTCATTCCCGTGCTCTGTGTGTGTGATATGTCATTCCCGTGCTCTGTGTGTGTGATATGTCATTCCCGTGCTCTGTGTGTGATATGTCATTCCCGTGCTCTGTGTGTGTGATATGTCATTCCCGTGCTCTGTGTGTGTGATATGTAATTCCCGTGCTCTGTGTGTGTTATGTCATTCCCGTGCTCTGTGTGTGTGATATGTCATTCCCGTGCTCTGTGTGTGTGATATGTCATTCCCGTGCTCTGTGTGTGTGATATGTCATTCCCGTGCTCTGTGTGTGTGATATGTCATTCCCGTGCTCTGTGATATGTCATTCCCGTGCTCTGTGTGTGATATGTAATTCCCGTGCTCTGTGTGTGTTATATGTCATTCCCGTGCTCTGTGTGTGTGATATGTCATTCCCGTGCTCTGTGTGTGTGATATGTCATTCCCGTGCTCTGTGTGTGATATGTAATTCCCGTGCTCTGTGTGTGTGATATGTCATTCCCGTGCTCTGTGTGTGTGATATGTCATTTCCGTGCTCTGTGTGTGTGTGATATGTCATTCCCGTGCTCTGTGTGTGTGATATGTCATTCCCGTGCTCTGTGTGTGTGATATGTCATTCCCGTGCTCTGTGTGTGTGATATGTCATTCCCGTGCTCTATGTGATATGTCATTCCCGTGCTCTGTGTGTGATATGTAATTCCCGTGCTCTGTGTGTTATATGTCATTCCCGTGCTCTGTGTGTGTGATATGTCATTCCCGTGCTCTGTGTGTGTGATATGTCATTCCCGTGCTCTGTGTGTGTGATATGTCATTCCCGTGCTCTGTGTGTGTGATATGTCATTCCCGTGCTCTGTGTGTGTGATATGTCATTCCCGTGCTCTGTGTGTGTGATATGTCATTCCCGTGCTCTGTGTGTGTGATATGTCATTCCCGTGCTCTGTGTGTTATATGTCATTCCCGTGCTCTGTGTGTGTTATATGTCATTCCCGTGCTCTGTGATATGTCATTCCCGTGCTCTGTGTGTGTGATATGTCATTCCCGTGCTCTGTGTGTGTGATATGTCATTCCCGTGCTCTGTGTGTGTGATATGTCATTCCCGTGCTCTGTGTGTGTGATATGTCATTCCCGTGCTCTGTGTGTGTGATATGTCATTCCCGTGCTCTGTGTGTGTGATATGTCATTCCCGTGCTCTGTGTGTGTGATATGTCATTCCCGTGCTCTGTGTGTGTGATATGTCATTCCCGTGCTCTGTGTGTGTGATATGTCATTCCCGTGCTCTGTGTGTGTGATATGTCATTCCCGTGCTCTGTGTGTGTGATATGTCATTCCCGTGCTCTGTGTGTGTGATATGTCATTCCCGTGCTCTGTGTGTGTGATATGTCATTCCCGTGCTCTGTGATATGTCATTCCCGTGCTCTGTGTGTGATATGTAATTCCCGTGCTCTGTGTGTGTTATATGTCATTCCCGTGCTCTGTGTGTGTGATATGTCATTCCCGTGCTCTGTGTGTGTGATATGTCATTCCCGTGCTCTGTGTGTGATATGTAATTCCCGTGCTCTGTGTGTGTGATATGTCATTCCCGTGCTCTGTGTGTGTGATATGTCATTCCCGTGCTCTGTGTGTGTGATATGTCATTCCCGTGCTCTGTGTGTGTGATATGTCATTCCCGTGCTCTGTGTGTGTGATACATGATTCTATCTCTTCCAGTGGTTCTATGAACCAGTTTATCGCTATATACAATGGCAGCGGAGACCTGATCAGTAACATTAAATACTACGATGGATTCATGGGCCAAAGAATCGGAGCCATCAGCTGCCTGGCCTTCCACCCCTACTGGGTAAGTGTCCGGAGGGTTTCTGAAGGGTGTCCAAGGGGGTCCGGAGGGTTTCTGAAGGATGTCCAGGGGGGTCCGGAGGGTTTCTGAAGGGTGTCCAGGGGGGTCCGGAGGGTTTCTGAAGGGTGTCCAGGGGGGTCCGGAGGGTTTCTGAAGGGTGTCCAGGGGGGTCCGGAGGGTTTCTGAAGGGTGTCCAGGGGGGTCCGGAGGGTTTCTGAAGGGTGTCCAGGGGGTCCGGAGGGTTTCTGAGGGATGTCCAGGGGGTCCGGAGGATTTCTGAAGGGTGTCCAGGGGGGTCCGGAGGATTTCTGAAGGGTGTCCAGGGGGGTCCGGAGGGTTTCTGAAGGGTGTCCAGGGGGTCCGGAGGGTTTCTGAAGGATGTCCAGGGGGTCCGGAGGATTTCTGAAGGGTGTCCAGGGGGGTCCGGAGGGTTTCTGAAGGGTGTCCAGGGGGGTCCGGAGGGTTTCTGAAAGGTGTCCAGGGGTTCCGGAGGGTTTCTGATGGGTGTCCAGGGGGTCCGGAGGGTTTCTGAAGGATGTCCAGGGGGTCCGGAGGATTTCTGAAGGGTGTCCAGGGGGGTCCGGAGGGTTTCTGAAGGGTGTCCAGGGGGTCCGGAGGGTTTCTGAAGGATGTCCAGGGGGTCCGGAGGATTTCTGAAGGGTGTCCAGTGGGGTCCGGAGGGTTTCTGAAGGGTGTCCAGGGGGGTCCGGAGGGTTTCTGAAAGGTGTCCAGGGGGGTCCGGAGGGTTTTTGAAGGGTGTCCAGGGGGTCCGGAGGGTTTCTGATGGGTGTCCAGGGGGGTCCGGAGGGTTTCTGAAGGGTGTCCAGGGGGGTCCGGAGGGTTTCTGAAGGGTGTCCAGGGGGGTCCGGAGGGTTTCTGAAGGGTGTCCAGGGGGGTCCGGAGGGTTTCTGAAGGGTGTCCAGGGGGGTCCGGAGGGTTTATGAAGGGTGTCCAGGGGGGTCCGGAGGGTTTCTGAAGGGTGTCCAGGGGGGTCCGGAGGGTTTCTGAAGGGTGTCCAGGGGGGTCCGGAGGGTTTCTGAAGGGTGTCCAAGGGGGTCCGGAGGGTTTCTGAAGGGTGTCCAGGGGGGTCCGGAGGGTTTCTGAAGGGTGTCCAGGGGGGTCCGGAGGGTTTCTGAAGGGTGTCCAGGGGGGTCCGGAGGGTTTCTGAAGGGTGTCCAGGGGGTCCGGAGGGTTTCTGAAGGATGTCCAGGGGGTCCGGAGGATTTCTGAAGGGTGTCCAGGGGGGTCCGGAGGGTTTCTGAAGGGTGTCCAGGGGGGTCCGGAGGGTTTCTGAAAGGTGTCCAGGGGGGTCCGGAGGGTTTCTGAAAGGTGTCCAGGGGGGTCCGGAGGGTTTCTGAAAGGTGTCCAGGGGGGTCCGGAGGGTTTCTGAAGGGTGTCCAGGGGGGTCCGGAGGGTTTCTGAAGGGTGTCCAGGGGGGTCCGGAGGGTTTCTGAAGGATGTCCAGGGGGTCCGGAGGGTTTCTGAAAGGTGTCCAGGGGGGTCCGGAGGGTTTCTGAAAGGTGTCCAGGGGGGTCCGGAGGGTTTCTGAAGGGTGTCCAGGGGGGTCCGGAGGGTTTCTGAAGGGTGTCCAGGGGGGTCCGGAGGGTTTCTGAAGGGTGTCCAGGGGGGTCCGGAGGGTTTCTGAAGGGTGTCCAGGGGGGTCCGGAGGGTTTCTGAAGGGTGTCCAGGGGGGTCCGGAGGGTTTCTGAAGGGTGTCCAGGGGGGTCCGGAGGGTTTCTGAAGGGTGTCCAGGGGGGTCCGGAGGGTTTCTGAAGGGTGTCCAGGGGGGTCCGGAGGGTTTCTGAAGGGTGTCCAGGGGGGTCCGGAGGGTTTCTGAAGGGTGTCCAGGGGGGTCCGGAGGGTTTCTGAAGGGTGTCCAGGGGGGTCCGGAGGGTTTCTGAAGGGTGTCCAGGGGGGTCCGGAGGGTTTCTGAAGGGTGTCCAGGGGGGTCCGGAGGGTTTCTGAAGGGTGTCCGGGGGGTCCGGAGGGTTTCTGAAGGGTGTCCGGGGGGTCCGGAGGGTTTCTGAATGGTGTCTGGGGGGGCGTTCGGAGGGTGTCTGGGGGGCGTTCGGAGGGTGTCTGGGCGGTGTCTGGGGGCGTTCGGAGGGTGTCTGGGCGGTGTCCGGAGGGCGCCGGGGCCGTATCCATGGTGTTGGTTTGGTGTTTCTATCTCCTGCCCGTATTATCAGATACAATAGGTTTCACAGTCTGTGGTTGGAAGGTTCTAGAAGCTGCCCCTCCTGGTCCAACTACATGTGACCACCCTCCGATCTAATGGGGCCCCATACTCCTTATAGTCAGGTCAGCTGATCCCGCCCACTGTCTGGGGTATATGGCGGCGGAGGGAGTGGTCAGGAATGTGGGGAGTTTTGTCACCGACCCTTTAGGAATAATAATGACATAATGTCCGTCACTCCCCCTCTGTGCCTGCTTGGTGCTGATTGGCTTCTCCATCAGCACACCCCCACCCCGCCCCTCTCTTACAGTGGAGAATCGGGGAGGATAAGGGGTGCAGGGGGCGGCCGTCAAACCCATGGATTTCTGATACTAACATAGAAATCCATGGGTCCAAGGTCCGCCCCCTGAACAATGGATGAGACAACCATCCCCCCTCCCTGCATCGCTTCTATGCCCACCCCCTGCTCCCCCATCACGTCTCCGCCCACCCCACCCCCCCGCTCCCCCATCACTTCTCCACCCACCCCCCGCTCTCCCATCACTTCTCCGCCCACCCACCTCTCGCCCATCACTTCTCCACCCACCCCCCGCTCCCCCATCACGTCTCCGCCCACCCCACCCTCCCCGCTCTCCCATCACTTCTCCGCCCACCCACCTCTCGCCCATCACTTCTCCGCCCACCCACCACTCCCCCATCACGTCTCCGCCCACCCCCCCCGCTCTCCCATCACTTCTATGCCCACCCATCACTCCCCCATCACTTCTCCGCCCACCCACCACTCCCCCATCACTTCGACGCGCCCCCCCCCACTCCAGCATCGCTTCTCCGCCAACCCCCCGCTCCCCCATCAGTTCTCCGCCCACCCACCACTCCCCCATCACTTCTCCATCCACCACTCCCCCATCACTTCTCCATCCACCCCCCCCCGCACCCGCTTCGCTTCTCCGCCAACCCCCTGCTCCCCCATTACTTCTCCGCCCACCCACCACTCCCCCATCACTTCTCCGCCCACCCATCACTCCCCCCATCGCTTCTTCGCACATACCCCAGCTCTGGCATCGCTTTTCCGCCCACCCTCCGCTCCCCCATCGCTTCTCCGCCCACCCCCCATCACTTCTCCGTCCACCAACCACTCCCCACCATTGCTTCACCAACCACTCCCCCCATTGCTTCTCTGCCCACCCACCACTCCCCCATCACCTCTCCGCCCACCCCTTGCTCCCCCATCGCTTTTCCTCCCACCCACCACTCCCCCCATCGCTTCTCCGACCACCCACCACTCCCCCATGGCTTTTCTGCCCACCCACCACTCCCCCCATCGCTTCAACACCCCCCCCCCACCGCTCCCCCATCGCTTTTCCACCCACCCCTCCCCCATCGCTTCTTCGCCCACCCCCATCGCTTATCCTCCCCCCCACCACTCCCCCTATCGCCTCTCCGCCCACCCACCACTCCCCCATCGCTTCTCTGCCCACCAACTTCTCCCCCCATTGCTTCTCCACCCACTCACCACTCCCCCCATCGCTTCTCTGCCCACCTACCACTCCCCCATCGCTTCTCCGACCACCCACCACTCCCCCCAATCGCTTCTCCGCCCACCGACCGCTTCTCCGCACACCCCCGCTTTTCCACCCACCCCTCCCCCATCGCTTCTTCGCCCACCCCCATCGCTTATCCTCCCCCCCACCACTCCCCCCATCGCCTCTCCGCCCACCCACCACTCCCCCATCGCTTCTCTGCCCACCAACTTCTCCCCCATCGCTTCTCTGCCCACCAACTTCTCCCCCCATTGCTTCTCCACCCACTCACCACTCCCCCCATCGCTTCTCTGCCCACCTACCACTCCCCCATCGCTTCTCCGACCACCCACCACTCCCCCCAATCGCTTCTCCGCCCACCGACCGCTTCTCCGCACACCCCCGCTCCCCCATCCCTTCTCCGCCAACCCATCGCTCCCCCATCCCCTCTCCGCCCACCCCCAGCTTCCCCATCCCTTCTCCGACCACTCCCCCATCACTTCTCCGACCACCCACCACCCCCCATCGCTTCTTCTATATGCGGCCATTACTGGTCCTGAACATGTCTGACTATAGTCTCTTCTTCCCTGTAGCCCCATTGGCCCTTCTATATACGGTCATTACTGGTCCTGAACATGTCTGACTATAGTCTCTTCTTCCCTGTAGCCCCATTGGCCCTTCTATATGTGGCCATTACTGGTCCTGAACACGTCTGACTATAGTCTCTTCTTCCCTGTAGCCCCATTGGCCCTTCTATATACGGTCATTACTGGTCCTGAACATGTCTGACTATAGTCTCTTCTTCCCTGTAGCCCCATTGGCCCTTCTATATGTGGCCATTACTGGTCCTGAACATGTCTGACTATAATCTCTTCTTCCCTGTAGCCCCATTGGCCCTTCTATATGCGGCCATTACTGGTCCTGAACATGTCTGACTATAGTCTCTTCTTCCCTGTAGCCCCATTGGCCCTTCTATATGCGGCCATTACTGGTCCTGAACATGTCTGACTATAGTCTCTTCTTCCCTGTAGCCCCATTGGCCCTTCTATATGCGGCCATTACTGGTCCTGAACATGTCTGACTATAGTCTCTTCTTCCCTGTAGCCACATTGGCCCTTCTATATACGGTCATTACTGGTCCTGAACACGTCTGACTATAGTCTCTTCTTCCCTGTAGCCCCATTGGCCCTTCTATATGCGGCCATTACTGGTCCTGAACATGTCTGACTATAATCTCTTCTTCCCTGTAGCCCCATTGGCCCTTCTATATGTGGCCTTTACTGGTCCTGAACACGTCTGACTATAGTCTCTTCTTCCCTGTAGCCCCATTGGCCCTTCTATATGCGGCCATTACTGGTCCTGAACACGTCTGACTATAATCTCTTCTTCCCTGTAGCCCCATTGGCCCTTCTATATGTGGCCTTTACTGGTCCTGAACACGTCTGACTATAGTCTCTTCTTCCCTGTAGCCCCATTGGCCCTTCTATATGCGGCCTTTACTGGTCCTGAACACGTCTGACTATAGTCTCTTCTTCCCTGTAGCCCCATTGGCCCTTCTATATGCGGCCATTACTGGTCCTGAACATGTCTGACTATAGTCTCTTCTTCCCTGTAGCCCCATTGGCCCTTCTATATGTGGCCATTACTGGTCCTGAACACGTCTGACTATAGTCTCTTCTTCCCTGTAGCCCCATTGGCCCTTCTATATGCGGCCATTACTGGTCCTGAACATGTCTGACTATAGTCTCTTCTTCCCTGTAGCCCCATTGGCCCTTCTATATGCGGCCATTACTGGTCCTGAACATGTCTGACTATAGTCTCTTCTTCCCTGTAGCCCCATTGGCCCTTCTATATACGGCCATTACTGGTCCTGAACACGTCTGACTATAGTCTCTTCTTCCCTGTAGCCCCATTGGCCCTTCTATATACGGCCATTACTGGTCCTGAACATGTCTGACTATAGTCTCTTCTTCCCTGTAGCCCCATTGGCCCTTCTATATACGGCCATTACTGGTCCTGAACACGTCTGACTATAGTCTCTTCTTCCCTGTAGCCCCATTGGCCCTTCTATATGTGGCCATTACTGGTCCTGAACACGTCTGACTATAGTCTCTTCTTCCCTGTAGCCCCATTGGCCCTTCTATATGTGGCCATTACTGGTCCTGAACACGTCTGACTATAGTCTCTTCTTCCCTGTAGCCCCATTGGCCCTTCTATATACGGCCATTACTGGTCCTGAACATGTCTGACTATAATCTCTTCTTCCCTGTAGCCCCATTGGCCCTTCTATATGTGGCCATTACTGGTCCTGAACACGTCTGACTATAGTCTCTTCTTCCCTGTAGCCCCATTGGCCCTTCTATATGCGGCCATTACTGGTCCTGAACACGTCTGACTATAGTCTCTTCTTCCCTGTAGCCCCATTGGCCCTTCTATATGCGGCCATTACTGGTCCTGAACACGTCTGACTATAGTCTCTTCTTCCCTGTAGCCCCATTGGCCCTTCTATATGCGGCCATTACTGGTCCTGAACATGTCTGACTATAGTCTCTTCTTCCCTGTAGCCCCACCTGGCTGTCGGCAGTAACGATTACTACATGTCTATATACTCGGTGGAGAAGCGGGTGAGATAACCACGAGAGGAGGCACGGACTGGCCTTATGGCTTCCTTCCTGATCCTCCTCTGTTTTGGACCTTGATGACGACATGGAATGCTGCTTCTTATAACCTGAAGACCTCTCTGAAAGGAAGAACCAAGGGCAGGACTGTTCAGAGGTCACAGGCTCCTCCCATCGACTCCTCCTCCTTCTTATTTTGATTTTGTTGATTTTATTTCTAAACAGCCAATTAGAGGGGGGGCTGTATACATGTGTGACCACCTAACATTTGGCGTACTTGGCGGGACATGCTCTGGTCTCCATGTTGAGGGCACTTGGGGTAAATGATTCCTTTAGTGGTGGCGGCTCCCTGAAGGAACGGTAAGGACCTGGTGGAGCTGACGCACACAACGTTCCGGTCAGCCTCTGTGGTCGCGGAGACGTTCATCACACCAGCAGTTACATGTCAGGGCTGTTCTGGCCAACGTGACCTTAGAGCTCCCTTTTATCTTTGTAATTAATTGATACAGGGAGGGGGAGGGGCCAAGTATTGATTGAGACGTCTTATCACTGTGTAGAAAAAAAGGGGCCACAGTTCATTTCTGGGGAGATGGGACGGCGCCCGTTCACACCACAAGGCATCAGTTATATTTACCACGGAGTCCATTATATCTACAGATCCTTCCGCACGGCGGCGGAAACGGCAGAGACCGCCATCAGAGCCGCCATCACACACCTTGTTGTTATTTTTTCTTTTTTGTAATTTGCAGCTTGGTAACCGGTTGATCCAGTTCGGCCCATAGACCCCCTGGTCACGTTGCACTTTGTCACCAAATCCTCCTGAGTCCCCAGTCTGGGCCTTCGCTGTTTACACTGTTGTAACTAAAAGTTTCAGGTTTTTATGAAAAAAATAAAATAAACTAAAAATAAAAGGGACGGATGTCCGGAGCCGAGAGGTCGATGTCCCGAAATATATGATACACGTGACTATTGTTCTTCAGACAAGGACAATACCAAGATGTCGCCTATTTATTTCACCACCACTAATGGAGGAGGGGAGCCAGTGCCCTGCAGGGATTAGAGGAGGAACATTCATTAAACGTTAATAAAAAAAAAACTAAACTCCTGTCTGTGTCTTTTGTTGGAGGAAAAATCCGTAAGGAGACGACGAGATCAGAGAAATAAAGGTTCGGAGAGGAGTCGGGGGCCCGAACCTGCCACTGACTGGGGACACAGCGCGACTGTAAGAAAGAGCTGAGGGATGGTTGTCAAGGAGACGCGCAAATCTTCATCACATAGAGACTGACAATATTTATATGTGAAGTCTCCCCCCATTATTATAGTGATATACATGGACCCCCCCCCCAACATTATTATAGTGATATACATGGACCCCCCCCCCCACATCATTATAGTGATATACATGGACCCCCCCCCCCCCATTATTATAGTGATATACATGGACCCCCCCCCACATTATTATAGTGATATACATGGACCCCCCCCCATTATTATAGTGATATACATGGACCCCCCCCCCACACATTATTATAGTGATATACATGGACCCCCCCCCATTATTATAGTGATATACATGGACCCCCCCCACATTATTATAGTGATATACATGGACCCCCCCCACACATTATTATAGTGATATACATGGACCCCCCCCCCATTATTATAGTGATATACATGGACCCCCCCCCACATTATTATAGTGATATACATGGACCCCCCCCACACATTATTATAGTGATATACATGGACCCCCCCCCATTATTATAGTGATGTACATGGACCCCCCCCCCCCACATTATTATAGTGATATACATGGACCCCCCCCCCCACACATTATTATAGTGATATACATGGACCCCCCCCCATTATTATAGTGATGTACATGGACCCCCCCCACATTATTATAGTGATATACATGGACCCCCCCCCACATTATTATAGTGATATACATGGACCCCCCAACACATTATTATAGTGATATACATGGACCCCCCCCCCCACATTATTATAGTGATATACATGGACCCCCCCACATTATTATAGTGATATACATGGAACCCCCCCCACATTATTATAGTGATATACATGGACCCCCCCCCCACATTATTATAGTGATATACATGGACCCCCCCCCCCCACATTATTATAGTGATATACATGGACCCCCCCCCCACATTATTATAGTGATATACATGGACCCCCCCCACACATTATTATAGTGATATACATGGACCCCCCCCCCACATTATTATAGTGATATACATGGACCTCCCCCCCCACATTATTATAGTGATATACATGGACCCCCCCCCCACATTATTATAGTGATATACATGGACCCCCCCCCCACATTATTATAGTGATATACATGGACCCCCCCCACATTATTATAGTGATATACATGGACCCCCCCCCCACATTATTATAGTGATATACATGGACCCCCCCCCCCCACATTATTATAGTGATATACATGGACCCCCCCACATTATTATAGTGATATACATGGACCCCCCCAACATTATTATAGTGATATACATGGAGCCCCCCCACATTATTATAGTGATATACATGAAGTCTCCTCCTATTATTATAGTGATATACATGGACCCCCCCCACATTATTATAGTGATATACATGAAGTCTCCTCCTATTATTATAGTGATATACATGGACCCCCCCCAACATTATTATAGTGATATACATGGAGCCCCCCCACATTATTATAGTGATATACATGAAGTCTCCTCCCATTATTATAGTGATATACATGGAGTCTCCTCCCATTATTATAGTGATATACATGGAGTCTCCTCCCATTATTATAGTGATATACATGGAGTCTCCTCCCATTATTATAGTGATATACATGGAGCCCCCCCACATTATTATAGTGATATACATGGACTCCCCCACATTATTATAGTGAAATACATGGACCCCCCCCCCCCACATTATTATAGTGATATACATGGACCCCCCCCCCACATTATTATAGTGATATACATGGACCCCCCCCCCACATTATTATAGTGATATACATGGACCCCCCCCACATTATTATAGTGATATACATGGACCCCCCCCACACATTATTATAGTGATATACATGGACCCCCCCCCACATTATTATAGTGATATACATGGACCCCCCCCACATTATTATAGTGATATACATGGACCCCCCCCACACATTATTATAGTGATATACATGGACCCCCCCCACATTATTATAGTGATATACATGGACCCCCCCATTATTATAGTGATATACATGGACCCCCCCCCCACATTATTATAGTGATATACATGATGTCTCCTCCCATTATTATAGTGATATACATCGACCCCCCCACATTATTATAGTGATATACATGAAGCCCCCCCCCCATTATTATAGTGATATACATGAAGCCCCCCCCACATTATTATAGTGATATACATGAAGCCCCCCCACTATTATAGTGATATACATGAAGCCCCCCCATTATTATAGTGATATACATGAAGCCCCCCCATTATTATAGTGATATACATGAAGCCCCCCCACTATTATAGTGATATACATGAAGCCCCCCCATTATTATAGTGATATACATGAAGCCCCCCACTATTATAGTGATATACATGAAGCCCCCCCATTATTATAGTGATATACATGAAGCCCCCCCCATTATTATAGTGATATACATGAAGCCCCCCCCCATTATTATAGTGATATACATGAAGCCCCCCCATTATTATAGTGATATACATGAAGCCCCCCCCCCATTATTATAGTGATATACATGGACCCCCCCCCCCCCCATTATTATAGTGATATACATGAGGTCTCCTCCCATTATTATAGTGATATACATGAGGTCTCCTCCCATTATTATAGTGATATACATGAAGCCCCCCCCCATTATTATAGTGATACACATGGACCCCCCCCCCCCCACATTATTATAGTGATATACATGAAGTCTCCTCCCATTATTATAGTGATATACATGAAGTCTCCTCCCATTATTATAGTGATATACATGGAGCCCCCCCCCCCATTATTATAGTGATATACATGAAGCCCCCCCCATTATTATAGTGATATACATGAAGCCCCCCCCCATTATTATAGTGATATACATGAAGCCCCCCCATTATTATAGCGATATACATGGAGCCCCTCCCATTATTATAGTGATATACATGAAGTCTCCTCCCATTATTATAGCGATATACATGGAGCCCCTCCCATTATTATAGTGATATACATGAAGCCCCCCCCCCCCCCCCATTATTATAGTGATATACATGGAGTCTCCTCCCATTATTATAGTGATATACATGAAGTCTCCTCCCATTATTATAGTGATATACATGGTCTCCTCCCATTATTATAGTGATATACATGAAGCCCCCCCCCCCCCATTATTATAGTGATATACATGAAGTCTCCTCCCATTATTATAGTGATATACATGGAGTCTCCTCCCATTATTATAGTGATATACATGAAGTCTCCCATTATTATAGTGATATAAATGAAGTCTCCTCCCATTATTATAGCGATATACATGGAGCCCCTCCCATTATTATAGTGATATACATGAAGTCTCCTCCCATTATTATAGTGATATACATGAAGTCTCCTCCCATTATTATAGTGATATACATGGAGTCTCCTCCCATTATTATAGTGATATACATGAAGTCTCCTCCCATTATTATAGTGATATACATGAAGTCTCCTCCCATTATTATAGTGATATACATGGAGTCTCCTCCCATTATTATAGTGATATACATGAAGTTTCCTCCCATTATTATAGTGATATACATGAAGTCTCCTCCCATTATTATAGTGATATACATGAAGTTTCCTCCCATTATTATAGTGATATACATGGAGCCCCTCCCATTATTATTGTGATATACATGAAGCCCCCCCCCCCATTATTATAGTTATATACATGAAGTCTCCTCCCATTATTATAGTGATATACATGAGGTCTCCTCCCATTATTATAGCGATATACATGGAGCCTACTCCCATTATTATAGTGATATACATGAAGTCTCCTCCCATTATTATAGTGATATACATGGAGTCTCCTCCCATTATTATAGTGATATACATGAAGTCTCCTCCCATTATTATAGTGATATACATGAAGTTTCCTCCCATTATTATAGTGATATACATGTAATCTCCTCCCATTATTATAGTGATATACATGTAATCTCCTCCCATTATTATAGTGATATACATGAAGCCCCCCCCCATTATTATAGTGATATACATGAAGTCTCCTCCCATTATTAAAGTGATATACATGAAGTCTCCTCCCATTATTATAGTGATATACATGGAGTCTCCTCCCATTATTATAGTGATATATATGAAGTCTCCTCCCATTATTATAGTGATATACATGGAGTCTCCTCCCATTATTATAGTGATATATATGAAGTCTCCTCCCATTATTATAGTGACATACATGAGGTCTCCTCCCATTATTATAGTGATATACATGGAGTCTCCTCCCATTATTATAGTGATATACATGGAGTCTCCTCCCATTATTATAGTGATATACATGAAGTTTCCTCCCATTGTTATAGTGATATACATGAAGTCTCCTCCCATTATTATAGTGATATACATGAAGTTTCCTCCCATTATTATAGTGATATACATGAAGTCTCCTCCCATTATTATAGTGATATACATGTAATCTCCTCCCATTATTATAGTGATATACATGGTCTCCTCTCATTATTATAGTGATATACATGAAGTTTCCTCCCATTGTTATAGTGATATACATGGAGTCTCCTCCCATTATTATAGTGATATACATGGAGTCTCCTCCCATTATTATAGTGATATACATGAAGTCTCCTCCCATTATTATAGTGATATACATGAAGTTTCCTCCCATTATTATAGTGATATACATGGAGCCTCCTACCATTATTATAGTGATATACATGAAGTCTCCTCCCATTATTATAGTGATATACATGGAGCCCCTCCCATTATTATAGTGATATACATGAAGTCTCCTCCCATTATTATAGTGATATACATGAAGTCTCCCATTATTATAGTGATATACATGAAATCTCCTCCCATTATTATAGTGATATACATGGAGCCCCTCCCATTATTATAGTGATATACATGAAGTCTCCTCCCATTATTATAGTGATATACATGAAGTCTCCTCCCATTATTATAGTGATATACATGAAGTCTCCTCCCATTATTATAGTGATATACATGAAGTCTCCTCCCATTATTATAGTGATATACATGAAGTCTCCTCCCATTATAGTGATATACATGAAGGCTCCTCCCATTATTATAGTGATATACATGAAGGCTCCTCCCATTATTATAGTGATATACATGGTCTCCTCCCATTATTATAGTGATATACATGAAGTCTCCTCCCATTATAGTGATATACATGAAGTCTCCTCCCATTATTATAGTGATATACATGAAGTCTCCTCCCATTATTATAGTGATATACATGGAGCCCCCCCCATTATTATAGTGATATACATGAAGCCCCCCCACCATTATTATAGTGATATACATGAAGCCCCCCCCCCCCATTATTATAGTGATATACATGAAGCCCCCCATTATTATAGCGATATACATGGAGCCCCTCCCATTATTATAGTGATATACATGAAGTCTCCTCCCATTATTATAGCGATATACATGGAGCCCCTCCCATTATTATAGTGATATACATGGAGCCCCCCCCCCATTATTATAGTGATATATATGAAGTCTCCTCCCATTATTATAGTGATATACATGAAGTCTCCTCCCATTATAGTGATATACATGAAGTCTCCTCCCATTATTATAGTGATATACATGGAGCCCCCCCCCCCCATTATTATAGTGATATACATGAAGCCCCCCCACCATTATTATAGTGATATACATGAAGCCCCCCCCCATTATTATTGTGATATACATGAAGCCCCCCCACCATTATTATAGTGATATACATGAAGCCCCCCCCCATTATTATAGTGATATACATGAAGCCCCCCCATTATTATAGTGATATACATGAAGTCTCCTCCCATTATTATAGTGATATACATGAAGCCCCCCCATTATTATAGCGATATACATGGAGCCCCTCCCATTATTATAGTGATATACATGAAGTCTCCTCCCCTTATTATAGTGATATACATGAAGTCTCCCATTATTATAGTGATATACATGAAGTCTCCTCCTATTATTATAGTGATATACATGAAGTCTCCTCCCATTATTATAGTGATATACATGAAGTCTCCTCCCATTATTATAGTGATATACATGAAGCCCTCCCATTATTATAGTTATATACATGAAGTCTCCTCCCATTATTATAGTGATATACATGAAGCCCCCCCCTTATTATAGTGATATACATGAAGTCTCCTCCCATTATTATAGTGATATACATGAAGCCCCCCCCATTATTATAGCGATATACATGGAGCCCCTCCCATTATTATAGTGATATACATGAAGTCTCCTCCCATTATTATAGTGATATACATGAAGTCTCCTCCCATTATTATAGTGATATACATGTAATCTCCTCCCATTATTATAGTGATATACATGAAGTCTCCTCCTATTATTATAGTGATATACATGGAGTCTCCTCCCATTATTATAGTGATATACATGAAGTCTCCTCCTATTATTATAGTGATATACATGAAGCCCCCCCCCTTATTATAGTGATATACATGAAGTCTCCTCCCATTATTATAGTGATATACATGGAGTCTCCTCCCATTATTATAGTGATATACATGAAGTCTCCTCCCATTATTATAGTGATATACATGAAGTCTCCTCCCATTATTATAGTGATATACATGAAGCCCCCCCCATTATTATAGCGATATACATGGAGCCCCTCCCATTATTATAGTGATATACATGAAGTCTCCTCTCATTATTATAGTGATATACATGAAGTCTCCTCTCATTATTATAGTGATATACATGAAGTCTCCTCCCATTATTATAGTGATATACATGTAATCTCCTCCCATTATTATAGTGATATACATGGAGCCTCCTCCCATTATTATAGTGATATATATGAAGTCTCCTCCCATTATTATAGTGATATACATGAAGTCTCCTCCCCTTATTATAGTGATATACATGAAGTCTCCTCCCATTATTATAGCGATATAAATGAAGTCTCCTCCCATTATTATAGCGATATACATGGAGCCCCTCCCATTATTATAGTGATATACATGAAGTCTCCTCCCATTATTATAGTGATATACATGAAGTCTCCTCCCATTATTATAGTGATATACATGAAGTCTCCTCCCATTATTATAGTGATATACATGGAGTCTCCTCCCATTATTATAGTGATATACATGAAGTTTCCTCCCATTATTATAGTGATATACATGGAGCCCCCCCCCCCCCCATTATTATAATGATATACATGAGGTCTCCTCCCATTATTATAGTGATATACATGGAGTCTCCTCCCATTATTATAGTGATATACATGGAGTCTCCTCCCATTATTATAGTGATATACATGAAGTCTCCTCCCATTATTATAGTGATATACATGAAGTCTCCTCCTATTATTATAGTGATATACATGGAGTCTCCTCCCATTATTATAGTGATATACATGAAGTCTCCTCCCATTATTATAGTGATATACATGAAGTCTCCTCCCATTATTATAGTGATATACATGAAGTCTCCTC
Organism: Hyla sarda; assembly: GCF_029499605.1. NCBI lineage: Eukaryota > Metazoa > Chordata > Amphibia > Anura > Hylidae > Hyla > Hyla sarda. Next base: position 21,349 of record NW_026609090.1, on the reverse strand, counting down.
CTATTATTATAGTGATATACATGAAGTCTCCTCCCATTATTATAGTGATATACATGAAGTCTCCTCCCATTATTATAGTGATATACATGAAGTCTCCTCCCCCCATTATTATAGTGATATACATGAAGTCTCCCCCCATTATTATTATAGTGATATACATGAAGGCTCCTCCCATTATTATAGTGATATACATGAAGCCCTCCCATTATTATAGTGATATACATGAAGCCCCCCCCCCATTATTATAGTGATATACATGAAGGCTCCTCCCATTATTATAGTGATATACATGAAGTCTCCTCCCATTATTATAGTGATATACATGAAGCCCCTCCCATTATTATAGTGATATACATGGAGCCCCCCCCCCATTATTATAGTGATATACATGTAATCTCCTCCCATTATTATAGTGATATATATGAAGTCTCCTCCCATTATTATAGTGATATACATGAAGTCTCCTCCCATTATTATAGTGATTTTTTTTGATTGAAAGAGCTTTATTGTCCGTTCAGTCATTACAAGTCATACAATAAATTACAGTCACACAAAGCATGATAGTACAATACACAGCAAAGGTTCCCTAAGCTATACATCGCACACCATGCTACTCTAACATTCAGCTCAATCCTGTAGTAGAAAGGCACAAGAGATCAAACAAAAACCAAATAATACAATCTGTGATCGGGGTAGGGGTGTGGGCGACTTATGTGGGGGTGGGGAGGGGGCGGATCACAGGGCCAAACTGCTGGGCTGTATCTTCAGGGAGACATGGGAGAAGGAGACGGGTCTTCACTCCTCTCTTCCTCATCAACGGCCGGGCTGTCCAAGATGGAATAGTCTCTAAGCATTTTCTTGATGAACCTGCGGCAGTCCCGGACGGACATGTTTTCCCTGTTGATCACGAGGCGGTTCCTGGCAAGCCAGACTGCGTCCTTAAAACAGTTCATAAGGCGCCAGGCCTCCTGGATGGCCTCCACGTCGTGGGTCCCAGGGAACAGACCGTAAAGCACCGAATGGTATGATAGGCATTTCCTGGGTACAGAGTCTCTGAGTTCATGTTCTAGGGCGTCCAACAGACCCTGTGCAAAGGGGCACTGCCAAAACACGTGGAAAGATGTTTCCTCCACGTAGGGGCAACGGGGGCAGTACCGGGTCTTGCACAGGTTGCGGGCATGCATGAATGACCTGAGAGAGAGACCTCCCATGACGGCCATCCACGACAAGTCCTTGTGTCCATTGGTAAGCCGCTTTGAGGCCACATTGTTCCAAACTGTCTCTGCAGTGGCTGCGGGGAGTCCCGGAACCAGCTCGGTCAAGTCCTTAGCTCGGATGAGCTTGTGGATTGTCTTCGGCTTCCATAGGTCGGGTTTCAGTCCTTCCAGCTGGTGCTCCCTCACAAACCGGACAACATCCCCATAGAACCAGGGAGTGTTCCAGTTGTAAGGGATGGAGCTGTCCCACTTGTCCCAGTCCAGCTTTCTCCAGAGGGGCATGAGAAACAAGCGAGACGTGGACCTGCTCGCTGAGCCAGTCTTTTCAACAAGAGTCCGCTGCACAGTGACACATGCAAAGGAGGCCCTCAGCAGAGTGGGGATATCGGGTATTCCCTTCCCACCCTTGCAGGGCTCCTTGTACATCACAGTCCTCTTGACTCTGTCCATTTTGCCCCAGATGAAGCCAAACACTGTCCGGGTGATGGCCTTGCAAACGGTGGTATGGGGAGGCCAGGCCTGTGCGGTATATTGGAGAACAGGCAAAACTTCACTCCGCAGGACAAGTACCTTGCCTTCCATCGAGAGCTTTCTGGAGCTCCACAGTCCGATCTTCGAGTTTATCCTTCCTAGTCGGTCTTGCCAAGACTTAAGGGGCGCTCCTTCCTTCCCGAACCAGACTCCAAGAATTTCAATGAAGTCCGGCTTAACTGTGAAGGGGAAGGGGGCGGAAGAAGCCAGGTGCCACTCCCCGAAGAGCATGGCCTCCGACTTCCCGCAGTTGACTTTTGTCCCCGAAGCTCTGCCGAAGTCCTCGCAGGTCTGGACGAGCGCAGACACCGAACGCTGGTCAGCGCAGAAGACGGTCACGTCGTCCATGTAGAGCGAGCACTTGACCTCGTAGCGATCTGGTCCTGGTGCGGTGATCCCTCTGATCTCTCCATTCTGCCGGATAGTCTCAGCGAAGAGCTCTATAACACAAACAAAAAGAAGAGGTGAAAGAGGGCAGCCTTGTCTAACCCCTGAAAGGATTGGAAAGGGGTCAGTCTTCCAGCCGTTCACCAACACCGTGCTGTAAATGTCAAAATACATAACATTAACAAAGGAGCAAAACATCTTCCCCAGACCTAGCCTGCGCAAAACCCTGTCCATGAATGCGTGGGAGACACGGTCGAACGCCTTCTCCTGATTAGTTTTGAGCGGCATAGGCCATATTCGAATTCGCGATATTTCGCGAATATATGGACGAATATTCGTCATATATTCGCTAAATTCGCATATTCGTAATATTCGCAGAATGTTTTCGCATATGCGAACAATTCGCGTATGCGAAAATGTGCATATGCGAAATTAGCATAAACCAAAATTAGCATATGCGAAAATTCGCAAATGCGAAAATTTGCATATGCAAATTTTTGCATATACAAAAATTTGCACGCCAGTCTCACACAGTAGTATTAGAGCCTTCTTTACACCACACAAGCTGGAAGCAGAGAGGGATGATCACTGTGATGTGTACTGTGAAAAAAAAAAATTACAAAAAAAAAAAAAAAACGAATATTCGTAATTACGAATATATAGTGCTATATTCGCGAATTCGCGAATATGCAATATTCGTGAATGAAATTCACATTGCGAATATTCGCGAGCAACACTACTCCTGATCTAAGCTGACCAGGGCGGTGCGGCCCCCGCGGTCCTGGATGTAATGGACCGTGTCTCTCACAAGGGCAAGGCTGTCAGCAATCCTGCGACCAGGAATGCTGCAGGTCTGGTCCGGATGGACGATCTGCCCCATGACAGGTTTCAGCCTGTTGGCCAGCACCTTGGTGAGGATCTTGTAATCCACGTTCAGGAGAGAGATGGGACGCCAGTTTTTCAGGTCACATCTCTCCCCCTTCCGCTTATACAAGATCGTGATCATCCCTTCCCTCAACGACGGAGGCATTCTGCCCCCCCACCACCATCTCCTCGTACACCTCCAACAGGTCCGGACAGATCAGGTCACCCAGCGCTACATAGAGCTCGGCCGGGAGACTGTCACTGCCCGGGGTCCTGCTGGGCTTAAAGGATTTAGCGGCAGAGAGCAGCTCCCCCACCGTCAAGGGATCGTCCATAGCCGCCGCACCTGCGGGATCAACAACGTTAGTGATACCTGACAGGAACCTCTCGGCGGCTTCGGGGTCGGATGACTTGGGGGCGTAGAGGTTGCTGTAGAAGTCGGAGACGACCCCCATCACTTCCTCCTTGTCACTCCTCATGTGTCCGGTCTCATCTCGTAGCTCAGTCAGGGGCGTGTGGCCAGCATGGAGCTTCCTGAAAAAGAAAGAGTTACACTTCTCACCCTTCTCCAGGTTCTCCACCTTGGAACGGAAGACGATTCGCTTGGATTCCTCCTCAAAGTGCCTTTTCAAGCTCTTTTTGGTCTCCTCCAGCTCCTTCCAGCTCCTCCCTGACGTCCCAGCCACACTGGAGCAGGTCCTGCAGGGACCGCAGCTCGCGCTGCAGTTTCCTGAAGTCCCACTTCTTTGCACACGCCTGTTGTCTGCCTTTTGCCTGAAAGAAACAACGGAATTCGACTTTAACATATTCCCACCAATCGCTGATGCACTTAAACAGACATTTGTCATTTCGCCATACAAGGTACGCATCCCTAAGTTCCTCCATGACCTCCCTCTGCTCCAACAGGGCACAATTCAACTTCCAGGAGCCTGGGCCAGGTGGGAATCCACGGCCCTGTGGTCAGAGAAGAAGCAGGGGACCATAGAGTACGACACCTTTCTGACTGCTCTCGAAGTGAAGATGAAGTCTATCCGAGAAAGGAGCGAGCCATCGGGGCGGCTCCACGTATAGTTTACGGAGCCGTTCCCGATGGACCCAACAACGTCCTGCAAGGATGCCTCTGTCACCATCTCAATCAGCAGTTTAGACGTCACGTCCAGGTTGGCGGATGTGCCAGAACTGCGCCCGTTCACCTCAATGGGGCAGTTGAAGTCACCACCCAACACTACTGCCCTAGTGGTGGCGAGTTCAGCCCGCAGGGCCTGGAGAACCTCCAGTCGGACATCCCTCTCAGGGGAGGCATACACGTTGATGAGCCGCACGGGCTCACCCGCCCAGGAACCGTCTGCGACAAGAAGTCTGCCACAGACGAGCTCCCGGACGGAATCAAGTGCAAAGTTACCTCCCCTGATCAGGATGGCCACCCCCGCAGACCTATTGTCACCCCCACCAGACCAGTAGGAAGGGCCGTGAGGCCACTGCCTGGCCAGATGGTTGTAAGACCTAGAAGCAGACAAAGCACATTCCTGCAGCATGTAAACATCACACCTCTGAGAATCTAGGAACGTAAGGACAGTCTTAAATCTAAACCAAGCTCTAATACTCCTCACATTAATGCAGAAGATGTTGATATCAGCCATGGGAATAAAAAGAGAGGTTAGTTCAGATACTAGTTACCACTCTGGTCGGGCGGGTCCTCTTCTCTGGCGCCTGTCGGCTCCTGTGGCTTCTCGTAGCGCCCTTCCAAGAACTCGTCGTAGACCGTGTTGGCTGGAGTGTCAGGGATGTTCTTGATCTCTGGGTCCTGCAGCAGCTCCTCCATAGATTGAGCTTGGACTGGCTCTGCTTGGACCTGCTCCACTTGGGCCTGCTCCATCTCCTCCTCTCCTTCTGAAGCTTCAAGGCTCTTGCAGACCTGCTCCATCTCCTCCTCCTCATCTGAAGCTTGAGGGGTCTCGCAGGTCTCGATAATCTTTCTTTTGTGGGACTCTTCTGATGCGTTGTCCCTTCCTTTCCTCTTCCTCTGTATGGTACCTGGGGGAGGAAGCACAGGAAAGTCCTCCGAAGGGCCGGCACCAGCAGCTGGAGGGGGGGTTAGGTGCTGCTGGGCCAGGAGAGAAAGGAGGCTGGGTGGGGCAGGGGGCGGGAGAGAGTGCCCGGGCAGGGGAGGACGGGGCAGGGGTGGGCCGGGGTGGGGTACGGGGGGCAGGGATGGGACAGGAGGGGCAGGGGTGGGACGGGATGGGGCAGGAGGGGATGGGGCAGGAGGGGATGGGGCGGGAGGGGCAGGGGAGGGACGGGGCAGGGGTGGTGGCTTTCGCCTTCTTACCCTCCTTGGTCGGCTTGGCCATCCGTGCTGCTGGCTCCGGAGCTGGGGCTGGCTTCAGTGCTCTCGCTGCCACAGATGCCCATGTTCTCTCCCTCTGGGGGCAGTCCTTGTAGCTGTGGGCTGCCAATCCGCAGAGGTTGCAGGTCTTGCTCTTGGGGCAGTCCTTGGTCGTGTGACCTGCAGGCATCCTCCTTACAGTCCTTGCCCTCGTGGCCCATCTTGCCACATCTCCTGCAGGTCTGCGGCATGTCCGGGTAGAAGATAAGTCCTGTGGAGTTGCCCAAGGAAAATGTCGTTGGCAGGTGTTGTAGTCCGTCTGGAGAAGCAAGGTTCTTGTTCAGTCTGACGACCACAGACCACTTGCAGGTCCAGTATCCGAGGGAGTTCAGGATGCGGGTGGGCTCCCTCACCACGGTGCAGAAGCGCTTCAGGAAGGTCGGGATGTCCGTGCCTGGGGTGTGTGGGTTCCGCATTAAGACCGTCACCTGACTCTACTCTCTTTGAATAGGGCAGTTGCCCACAAAGCGAGAGAAAGGGGATTCGGGACTCGCCGCTTTCACCGCCTCCCAGTATCTTCTACAGGTCCCAATGGTGGCAAAGGTGATGTAGAAGATTCCAGAAAAGAAGGTTGCTATTCCCAGGGTGTCAGCCATGAAGAAGCCTTGATCCGCCAGCATCTTCTTGCAGAACACGTCGTGGGACATGTCCAGCACCCTTCCATCCATGGGCTTGAGCTTCAAGGCAACAGTCTGCCTCATCCAGGGCTCCAGGGTGTGAGCTTCCAGGTTGGGAATTCTGCCGCCCTTCTGCCTTGCTGTGGTGGAGGTTGAAGCTTGCTGTGGTTGGGGCTGGACCTCCAGGCCTTGCCCTGCAGCCTCCTGGGTGGACTTGCTGGTTGAGGTCATGGCTTCTTCCAGCAGGCTCTTTTCCGCTTCCTTGCTTGTGGAGAGAGGCTTCGCAAAGTCTTCTTTCCCGGGTGGGAGGAGCTATGCAAATCCTTCTCCAGAGGCAGCGAGTTTCTTCGAAAAGATTCTGCGCCGCCTTCGTCTTCGCCGCTGTTCCGGAATTCACCGCCGATTCCCTTCTTCCAGGTTCTTCGTCGGCTTCTTCCGGAGCTGCAGTCTTCAAGATCTTCTCCTTCTTAAGATGTTCAGAGGCAGGCAGGAGACGATCTTCAGGTGGTATGCTCTTGAGAATTGCGGTTCTAATAACAACGAAAAGTACTGCAATCGTACTACGCAAAATCTCTACCACAATGCTTGGAGTTCTTCAGACCGTAGCGATCATGGTATCTCCCCTGCCATTATTATAATGATATACATGGAGCCCCCCCCCATTATTATAGTGCTATACATGGAGTCTCCTCCCATTATTATAGTGATATACATGGAGCCCCCCCCCCCCATTATTGTAGTGATATACATGAGGTCTCCTCCCATTATTATAGTGATATACATGAAGTCTCCTCCCATTATTATAGTGATATACATGGAGTCTCCTCCCATTATTATAGTGATATACATGGTCTCCTCCCATTATTATAGTGATATACATGAAGTCTCCTCCCATTATTATAGCGATATACATGGAGCCCCTCCCATTATTATAGTGATATACATGAAGTCTCCTCCCATTATTATAGTGATATACATGAAGTCTCCTCTCATTATTATAGTGATATACATGAAGTCTCCTCCCATTATTATAGTGATATACATGAAGTCTCCTCCCATTATTATAGTGATATACATGAAGTCTCCTCCCATTATTATAGTGATATACATGAAGTCTCCTCCCATTATTATAGTGATATACATGGAGTCTCCTCCCATTATTATAGTGATATACATGGAGCCCCCCCCCCCCATTATTATAGTGATATACATGAGGTCTCCTCCCATTATTATAGTGATATACATGAAGTCTCCTCCCATTATTATAGTGATATACATGAAGTCTCCTCCCATTATTATAGTGATATACATGAAGTCTCCTCCCATTATTATAGTGATATACATGAAGTCTCCTCCCATTATTATAGTGATATACATGAAGTCTCCTCCCATTATTATAGTGATATACATGGAGTCTCCTCCCATTATTATAGTGATATACATGAAGCCCCCCCCATTATTATAGTGATATACATGAAGTCTCCTCCCATTATTATAGTGATATACATGGAGTCTCCTCCCATTATTATAGTGATATACATGAAGTCTCCTCCCATTATTATAGTGATATACATGAAGTCTCCTCCCATTATTATAGTGATATACATGAAGTCTCCTCCCATTATTATAGTGATATACATGGAGTCTCCTCCCATTATTATAGTGATATACATGGTCTCCTCCCATTATTATAGTGATATACATGAAGTCTCCTCCCATTATTATAGTGATATACATGAAGTCTCCTCCCATTATTATAGCGATATACATGAAGCCCCCCCCATTATTATAGCGATATACATGGAGCCCCTCCCATTATTATAGTGATATACATGAAGTCTCCTCCCATTATTATAGTTATATACATGAAGTCTCCTCCCATTATTATAGTGATATACATGGTCTCCTCCCATTATTATAGTGATATACATGAAGTCTCCTCCCATTATTATAGTGATATACATGAAGTCTCCTCCCATTATTATAGTGATATACATGGAGTCTCCTCCCATTATTATAGTGATATACATGGTCTCCTCCCATTATTATAGTGATATACATGGTCTCCTCCCATTATTATAGTGATATACATGGTCTCCTCCCATTATTATAGTGATATACATGAAGTCTCCTCCCATTATTATAGTGATATACATGGTCTCTTCCCATTATTATAGTTATATACATGAAGTCTCCTCCCATTATTATAGTGATATACATGAAGCCTCCTCCCATTATTATAGTGATATATATGAAGCCCCCCCATTATTATAGTGATATACATGGAGTCTCCTCCCATTATTATAGTGATATACATGAAGTCTCCTCCCATTATTATAGTGATATACATGAAGTCTCCTCCCATTATTATAGTGATATATATGAAGCCCCCCCATTATTATAGTGATATACATGGAGTCTCCTCCCATTATTATAGTGATATACATGAAGTCTCCTCCCATTATTATAGTGATATACATGAAGTCTCCTCCCATTATTATAGTGATATACATGGTCTCCTCCCATTATTATAGTGATATACATGAAGCCCCTCCCATTATTATAGTGATATACATGGTCTCCTCCCATTATTATAGTGATATACATGAAGCCCCTCCCATTATTATAGTGATATACATGGTCTCCTCCCATTATTATAGTGATATACATGAAGCCCCTCCCATTATTATAGTGATATACATGGTCTCCTCCCATTATTATAGTGATATACATGGTCTCCTCCCATTATTATAGTGATATACATGGAGTCTCCTCCCATTATTATAGTGATATACATGGTCTCCTCCCATTATTATAGTGATATACATGAAGTCTCCTCCCATTATTATAGTGATATACATGAAGCCCCTCCCATTATTATAGTGATATACATGGTCTCCTCCCATTATTATAGTGATATACATGAAGCCCCTCCCATTATTATAGTGATATACATGGTCTCCTCCCATTATTATAGTGATATATATGAAGCCCCCCCATTATTATAGTGATATACATGGTCTCCTCCCATTATTATAGTGATATACATGAAGTCTCCTCCCATTATTATAGTGATATACATGAAGCCCCTCCCATTATTATAGTGATATACATGAAGCCCCCCCATTATTATAGTGATATACATGAAGCCCCCCCATTATTATAGTGATTTTTTTTTCTAAAGCCGAGGACCGTGCTCTCGAATCACCCAAAGTGCAAGAAAAAGTGCAAACGTGTTACACTAAAAAAAGTGCACAAAGGATGCGGTCTATCACAAGCCCTTCTCCGATAGGAGAGAGGCCCCGCAACAAACCTTACCCTTCGCCTCCGGACCAAAAGGTACCTGCGAGGTTCCAGGTTTGATGCCCTTTTCGCCAAAGCTACTTAGGGACCACAAATGCTCCCGGTGCATTGCCGTGGAATGAGATTTGCCATAGAATGAGATGCTCCGCCTCCATCATATCCTATTGGCTCTCTCTTGTCACGTGACATATTTAAACGTCACGCATCGATGCGCACAGCAGTGTCAGTTTGGATCTCCTCTCCCTGTGATAGGTGAAGCTGTACGGAGCTCTCATGGCCTCTGTGGCCCGACAGAAGTTCACACATGTACGCAGCTCATACGGCTGCCTCATATACATTTACTGTTGATCCACAGCGCTATCGGGATCCCGATGCCCGATGCCGCTGTCATCAGTGTGCGTCCCCGCGAGCGCCCCACGCCCGCAGCTCCACTCCCCATCCCCCGCAGCTGTACTCCCCATCCCCCGCAGCTCTACTCCCCGTCCCCTGCAGCTCTACTCCCCATCCCCCGCAGCTGTACTCCCCGTCCCCCGCAGCTCTACTCCCCATCCCCCGCAGCTCTACTCCCTGTCCCCCGCAGCTCTACTCCCCGTCCCCCGCAGCTCTACTCCCCGTCCCCCGCAGCTGTACTCCCCGTCCCCCGCAGCTGTACTCCCCGTCCCCCGCAGCTGTACTCCCCGTCCCCCGCAGCTGTACTCCCCGTCCCCCGCAGCTGTACTCCCCGTCCCCTGTTAACGCTCAGGGAGCGATCAACAGCGCTATGGGGATTCCTATGCCCGATGCCGCTGTCATCAGTGTGCGTCCCCGCGAGCGCCCCACGCCCGCAGCTCTACACCCCGTCCCGTTAACGCTCAGGGAGCGGGGAACAGAAAATAGAGCATCGGGCGCAGGTAAAGTAGTACTGCGCATGCGCAGCACTACGCAAATAACTTAACCTGCGCCCGATGCTCTACTTTCTGTTCCCCGCTCCCTGAGCGTTAACGGGACGGGGTGTAGAGCTGCGGGCGTGGGGCGCTCGCGGGGACGCACACTGATGACAGCGGCATCGGGCATCGGGATCCCGATAGCGCTGTGGATCAACAGTAAGTGTATATGAGGCAGCCGTATGAGCTGCGTACATGTGTGAACTTCTGTGGGGCCACAGAGGCCATGAGAGCTCCGTACAGCTTCACCTATCACAGGGAGAGGAGATCCAAACTGACACTGCTGTGCGCATCGATGCGTGACGTTTAAATATGTCACGTGACAAGAGAGAGCCAATAGGATGTGATGGAGGCGGAGCATCTCATTCTATGGCAAATCTCATTCCACGGCAATGCACCGGCATCCCCCTTGGCGTTAGCCAAGATATCTGCCCGCAGAGCCGATAACGGTAGGTACCCTGCCAAAGCAGGAGTCCCCGGGGTGTTTGCAGGGAGGTGCGGAACCTAATGGCCACACACACCTCCCCTAGACCGCCAGGAGGGACACCCAGAAGGGCTACCGCGTCCTGACAAATCCTGTGGACACAACACGCAAAAAGTGACACATCTTAGCCAAAAGAAAGAAATAAGTGAAAGTGCGTAGATATACTGCCCGGATATCCGGCCGGATCTATAAACATTTCTCTGATCCTACCCAGAAGGCCGGGAATCAAGAGGTGAGTGCCACAAGGTGACGAGATCATGGTGCCCGTGCTTCAACTCAGTGAGTCAATACACCCAGTGAGTTTCATCACCTCTGGGTCACCACTCCCCGAGGCACAAAAGTACCTCAACTCTAGACCCCCCAACCTCATGGCGAGACCCCGAGGGAACAGGTCACATCAGGGCAGCCGTCGAGCTGATTCCTCAGAACCCGCCCCGGAACACCCCGGTACACCTGATCCCTACCATGCAGCAGCCATCCCCACCAGCTCCATACTGGAATAGTGTACAACCGGCATGAAACTGATAAGAACTGATACTACACTTCATCTTAGCCAAAAGGCCGAGAAGCGTCGCCTGTATTATATCCTCTCATCTCTATCCTCTGTATTATATCCTCTCATCTCTATCCTCTGTATTATATCCTCTCATCTCTATCCCCTGTATTATATCCTCTCATCTCTATCCTCTGTATTATATCCTCTCATCTCTATCCTCTGTATTATATCCTCTCATCTCTATCCCCTGTATTATATCCTCTCATCTCTATCCTCTGTATTATATCCTCTCATCTCTATCCTCTGTATTATATCCTCTCATCTCCATCCTCTGTATTATATCCTCTCATCTCTATCCTCTGTATTATATCCTCTCATCTCTATCCCCTGTATTATATCCTCTCATCTCTATCCCCTGTATTATATCCTCTCATCTCTATCCCCTGTATTATATCCTCTCATCTCTATCCTCTGTATTATATCCTCTCATCTCTATCCTCTGTATTATATCCTCTCATCTCTATCCTCTGTATTATATCCTCTCATCTCTATCCCCTGTATTATATCCTCTCATCTCTATCCTCTGTATTATATCCTCTCATCTCTATCCTCTGTATTATATCCTCTCATCTCCATCCTCTGTATTATATCCTCTCATCTCTATCCTCTGTATTATATCCTCTCATCTCTATCCTCTGTATTATATCCTCTCATCTCTATCCCCTGTATTATATCCTCTCATCTCTATCCTCTGTATTATATCCTCTCATCTCTATCCTCTGTATTATATCCTCTCATCTCTATCCTCTGTATTATATCCTCTCATCTCTATCCTCTGTATTATATCCTCTCATCTCTATCCTCTGTATTATATCCTCTCATCTCTATCCTCTGTATTATATCCTCTCATCTCTATCCTCTGTATTATATCCTCTCATCTCTATCCTCTGTATTATATCCTCTCATCTCTATCCTCTGTATTATATCCTCTCATCTCCATCCTCTGTATTATATCCTCTCATCTCCATCCTCTGTATTATATCCTCTCATCTCCATCCTCTGTATTATATCCTCTCATCTCTATCCTCTGTATTATATCCTCTCATCTCCATCCTCTGTATTATATCCTCTCATCTCCATCCTCTGTATTATATCCTCTCATCTCCATCCTCTGTATTATATCCTCTCATCTCTATCCTCTGTATTATATCCTCTCATCTCTATCCTCTGTATTATATCCTCTCATCTCTATCCTCTGTATTATATCCTCTCATCTCTATCCTCTGTATTATATCCTCTCATCTCTATCCTCTGTATTATATTCTCTCATCTCTATCCTCTGTATTATATCTTCTCATCTCCATCCTCTGTATTATATCCTCTCATCTCTATCCTCTGTATTATATCCTCTCATCTCCATCCTCTGTATTATATCCTCTCATCTCTATCCTCTGTATTATATCCTCTCATCTCTATCCTCTGTATTATATCCTCTCATCTCTATCCTCTGTATTATATCCTCTCATCTCTATCCTCTGTATTATATCCTCTCATCTCTATCCTCTGTATTATATCCTCTCATCTCTATCCTCTGTATTATATCCTCTCATCTCTATCCCCTGTATTATATCCTCTCATCTCTATCCCCTGTATTATATCCTCTCATCTCTATCCTCTGTATTATATCCTCTCATCTCTATCCTCTGTATTATATCCTCTCATCTCTATCCCCTGTATTATATCCTCTCATCTCTATCCCCTGTATTATATCCTCTCATCTCTATCCTCTGTATTATATCCTCTCATCTCTATCCTCTGTATTATATCCTCTCATCTCTATCCTCTGTATTATATCCTCTCATCTCTATCCTCTGTATTATATCCTCTCATCTCTATCCTCTGTATTATATCCTCTCATCTCTATCCTCTGTATTATATCCTCTCATCTCTATCCTCTGTATTATATCCTCTCATCTCCATCCTCTGTATTATATCCTCTCATCTCTATCCTCTGTATTATATCCTCTCATCTCTATCCTCTGTATTATATCCTCTCATCTCTATCCTCTGTATTATATCCTCTCATCTCTATCCTCTGTATTATATCCTCTCATCTCTATCCTCTGTATTATATCCTCTCATCTCTATCCTCTGTATTATATCCTCTCATCTCCATCCCCTGTATTATATCCTCTCATCTCTATCCTCTGTATTATATCCTCTCATCTCTATCCTCTGTATTATATCCTCTCATCTCTATCCTCTGTATTATATCCTCTCATCTCTATCCTCTGTATTATATCCTCTCATCTCTATCCTCTGTATTATATCCTCTCATCTCTATCCTCTGTATTATATCCTCTCATCTCCATCCTCTGTATTATATCCTCTCATCTCCATCCTCTGTATTATATCCTCTCATCTCCATCCTCTGTATTATATCCTCTCATCTCTATCCTCTGTATTATATCCTCTCATCTCTATCCTCTGTATTATATCCTCTCATCTCTATCCTCTGTATTATATCCTCTCATCTCCATCCTCTGTATTATATCCTCTCATCTCTATCCTCTGTATTATATCCTCTCATCTCTATCCTCTGTATTATATCCTCTCATCTCTATCCTCTGTATTATATCCTCTCATCTCCATCCTCTGTATTATATCCTCTCATCTCCTATCCTCTGTATTATATCCTCTCATCTCTATCCTCTGTATTATATCCTCTCATCTCTATCCTCTGTATTATATCCTCTCATCTCCATCCTCTGTATTATATCCTCTCATCTCTATCCTCTGTATTATATCCTCTCATCTCTATCCTCTGTATTATATCCTCTCATCTCTATCCTCTGTATTATATCCTCTCATCTCCATCCTCTGTATTATATCCTCTCATCTCTATCCTCTGTATTATATCCTCTCATCTCTATCCTCTGTATTATATCCTCTCATCTCTATCCTCTGTATTATATCCTCTCATCTCTATCCTCCTGTATTATATCCTCTCATCTCTATCCTCTGTATTATATCCTCTCATCTCTATCCTCTGTATTATATCCTCTCATCTCTATCCTCTGTATTATATCCTCTCATCTCTATCCTCTGTATTATATCCTCTCATCTCTATCCTCTGTATTATATCCTCTCATCTCTATCCTCTGTATTATATCCTCTCATCTCTATCCTCTGTATTATATCCTCTCATCTCTATCCTCCTGTATTATATCCTCTCATCTCTATCCTCTGTATTATATCCTCTCATCTCTATCCTCTGTATTATATCCTCTCATCTCTATCCTCTGTATTATATCCTCTCATCTCTATCCTCTGTATTATATCCTCTCATCTCTATCCTCTGTATTATATCCTCTCATCTCTATCCCCTGTATTATATCCTCTCATCTCTATCCTCTGTATTATATCCTCTCATCTCTATCCTCTGTATTATATCCTCTCATCTCTATCCTCTGTATTATATCCTCTCATCTCTATCCTCTGTATTATATCCTCTCATCTCTATCCTCTGTATTATATCCTCTCATCTCCATCCTCTGTATTATATCCTCTCATCTCTATCCTCTGTATTATATCCTCTCATCTCTATCCTCTGTATTATATCCTCTCATCTCTATCCTCTGTATTATATCCTCTCATCTCTATCCTCTGTATTATATCCTCTCATCTCTATCCTCTGTATTATATCCTCTCATCTCCATCCTCTGTATTATATCCTCTCATCTCTATCCTCTGTATTATATCCTCTCATCTCTATCCTCTGTATTATATCCTCTCATCTCTATCCTCTGTATTATATCCTCTCATCTCTATCCTCTGTATTATATCCTCTCATCTCTATCCTCTGTATTATATCCTCTCATCTCTATCCTCTGTATTATATCCTCTCATCTCTATCCTCTGTATTATATCCTCTCATCTCTATCCTCTGTATTATATCCTCTCATCTCTATCCTCTGTATTATATCCTCTCATCTCTATCCTCTGTATTATATCCTCTCATCTCTATCCTCTGTATTATATCCTCTCATCTCTATCCTCTGTATTATATCCTCTCATCTCTATCCCCTGTATTATATCCTCTCATCTCTATCCCCTGTATTATATCCTCTCATCTCTATCCTCTGTATTATATCCTCTCATCTCTATCCTCTGTATTATATCCTCTCATCTCTATCCTCTGTATTATATCCTCTCATCTCTATCCTCTGTATTATATCCTCTCATCTCTATCCTCTGTATTATATCCTCTCATCTCTATCCTCTGTATTATATCCTCTCATCTCTATCCTCTGTATTATATCTCTCATCTCTATCCTCTGTATTATATCCTCTCATCTCTATCCTCTGTATTATATCCTCTCATCTCCTATCCTCTGTATTATATCCTCTCATCTCTATCCTCTGTATTATATCCTCTCATCTCTATCCTCTGTATTATATCCTCTCATCTCTATCCTCTGTATTATATCCTCTCATCTCTATCCTCTGTATTATATCCTCTCATCTCTATCCTCTGTATTATATCCTCTCATCTCCATCCTCTGTATTATATCCTCTCATCTCCATCCTCTGTATTATATCCTCTCATCTCCATCCTCTGTATTATATCCTCTCATCTCTATCCCCTGTATTATATCCTCTCATCTCTATCCCTCTGTATTATATCCTCTCATCTCTATCCTCTGTATTATATCCTCTCATCTCTATCCTCTGTATTATATCCTCTCATCTCTATCCTCTGTATTATATCCTCTCATCTCCATCCCTCTGTATTATATCCTCTCATCTCTATCCTCTGTATTATATCCTCTCATCTCTATCCTCTGTATTATATCCTCTCATCTCTATCCTCTGTATTATATCCTCTCATCTCTATCCTCTGTATTATATCCTCTCATCTCTATCCTCTGTATTATATCCTCTACATCTCTATCCTCTGTATTATATCCTCTCATCTCTATCCTCTGTATTATATCCTCTCATCTCCATCCTCTGTATTATATCCTCTCATCTCTATCCTCTGTATTATATCCTCTCATCTCCATCCTCTGTATTATATCCTCTCATCTCTATCCTCTGTATTATATCCTCTCATCTCTATCCTCTGTATTATATCCTCTCATCTCTATCCTCTGTATTATATCCTCTCATCTCTATCCTCTGTATTATATCCTCTCATCTCCTATCCTCTGTATTATATCCTCTCATCTCCTATCCTCTGTATTATATCCTCTCATCTCCATCCTCTGTATTATATCCTCTCATCTCTATCCTCTGTATTATATCCTCTCATCTCTATCCTCTGTATTATATCCTCTCATCTCTATCCTCTGTATTATATCCTCTCATCTCCATCCTCTGTATTATATCCTCTCATCTCTATCCTCTGTATTATATCCTCTCATCTCTATCCTCTGTATTATATCCTCTCATCTCTATCCTCTGTATTATATCCTCTCATCTCTCATCCTCTGTATTATATCCTCTCATCTCCTATCCTCTGTATTATATCCTCTCATCTCTATCCTCTGTATTATATCCTCTCATCTCTATCCTCTGTATTATATCCTCTCATCTCTATCCTCTGTATTATATCCTCTCATCTCTATCCTCTGTATTATATCCTCTCATCTCTATCCTCTGTATTATATCCTCTCATCTCTATCCTCTGTATTATATCCTCTCATCTCTATCCTCTGTATTATATCCTCTCATCTCCATCCTCTGTATTATATCCTCTCATCTCTATCCTCTGTATTATATCCTCTCATCTCTATCCTCTGTATTATATCCTCTCATCTCTATCCTCTGTATTATATCCTCTCATCTCTATCCTCTGTATTATATCCTCTCATCTCTATCCTCTGTATTATATCCTCTCATCTCTATCCTCTGTATTATATCCTCTCATCTCTATCCCTCTGTATTATATCCTCTCATCTCTATCCTCTGTATTATATCCTCTCATCTCTATCCTCTGTATTATATCCTCTCATCTCTATCCTCTGTATTATATCCTCTCATCTCTATCCTCTGTATTATATCCTCTCATCTCTATCCTCTGTATTATATCCTCTCATCTCTATCCTCTGTATTATATCCTCTCATCTCTATCCTCTGTATTATATCCTCTCATCTCTATCCTCTGTATTATATCCTCTCATCTCTATCCTCTGTATTATATCCTCTCATCTCTATCCCTCTGTATTATATCCTCTCAATCTCTATCCCTCTGTATTATATCCTCTCATCTCTATCCTCTGTATTATATCCTCTCATCTCTATCCTCTGTATTATATCCTCTCATCTCCTATCCTCTGTATTATATCCTCTCATCTCTATCCTCTGTATTATATCCTCTCATCTCTATCCTCTGTATTATATCCTCTCATCTCTATCCTCTGTATTATATCCTCTCATCTCCTATCCTCTGTATTATATCCTCTCATCTCTATCCTCTGTATTATATCCTCTCATCTCTATCCTCTGTATTATATCCTCTCATCTCCATCCTCTGTATTATATCCTCTCATCTCTATCCTCTGTATTATATCCTCTCATCTCTATCCTCTGTATTATATCCTCTCATCTCATCCTCTGTATTATATCCTCTCATCTCTATCCTCTGTATTATATCCTCTCATCTCCATCCTCTGTATTATATCCTCTCATCTCTATCCTCTGTATTATATCCTCTCATCTCTATCCTCTGTATTATATCCTCTCATCTCTATCCTCTGTATTATATCCTCTCATCTCTATCCTCTGTATTATATCCTCTCATCTCCTATCCTCTGTATTATATCCTCTCATCTCTATCCTCTGTATTATATCCTCTCATCTCCATCCTCTGTATTATATCCTCTCATCTCTATCCTCTGTATTATATCCTCTCATCTCTATCCTCTGTATTATATCCTCTCATCTCTATCCTCTGTATTATATCCTCTCATCTCCATCCTCTGTATTATATCCTCTCATCTCTATCCTCTGTATTATATCCTCTCATCTCTATCCTCTGTATTATATCCTCTCATCTCTATCCTCTGTATTATATCCTCTCATCTCTATCCTCTGTATTATATCCTCTCATCTCTATCCTCTGTATTATATCCTCTCATCTCTATCCTCTGTATTATATCCTCTCATCTCTATCCTCTGTATTATATCCTCTCATCTCCATCCTCTGTATTATATCCTCTCATCTCTATCCTCTGTATTATATCCTCTCATCTCTATCCTCTGTATTATATCCTCTCATCTCTATCCTCTGTATTATATCCTCTCATCTCTATCCTCTGTATTATATCCTCTCATCTCTATCCTCTGTATTATATCCTCTCATCTCTATCCTCTGTATTATATCCTCTCATCTCTATCCTCTGTATTATATCCTCTCATCTCTATCCTCTGTATTATATCCTCTCATCTCTATCCTCTGTATTATATCCTCTCATCTCTATCCTCTGTATTATATCCTCTCATCTCTATCCTCTGTATTATATCCTCTCATCTCCATCCTCTGTATTATATCCTCTCATCTCTATCCTCTGTATTATATCCTCTCATCTCTATCCTCTGTATTATATCCTCTCATCTCCTATCCTCTGTATTATATCCTCTCATCTCTATCCTCTGTATTATATCCTCTCATCTCTATCCTCTGTATTATATCCTCTCATCTCTATCCTCTGTATTATATCCTCTCATCTCTATCCTCTGTATTATATCCTCTCATCTCTATCCTCTGTATTATATCCTCTCATCTCCTATCCTCTGTATTATATCCTCTCATCTCTATCCTCTGTATTATATCCTCTCATCTCCTATCCTCTGTATTATATCCTCTCATCTCTATCCTCTGTATTATATCCTCTCATCTCCTATCCTCTGTATTATATCCTCTCATCTCTATCCTCTGTATTATATCCTCTCATCTCTATCCTCTGTATTATATCCTCTCATCTCTATCCTCTGTATTATATCCTCTCATCTCTATCCTCTGTATTATATCCTCTCATCTCTATCCTCTGTATTATATCCTCTCATCTCTATCCTCTGTATTATATCCTCTCATCTCCATCCTCTGTATTATATCCTCTCATCTCTATCCTCTGTATTATATCCTCTCATCTCTATCCTCTGTATTATATCCTCTCATCTCTATCCTCTGTATTATATCCTCTCATCTCTATCCTCTGTATTATATCCTCTCATCTCCATCCTCTGTATTATATCCTCTCATCTCTATCCTCTGTATTATATCCTCTCATCTCCATCCTCTGTATTATATCCTCTCATCTCTATCCTCTGTATTATATCCTTCATCTCTATCCCCTGTATTATATCCTCTCATCTCTATCCTCTGTATTATATCCTCTCATCTCCTATCCTCTGTATTATATCCTCTCATCTCTATCCTCTGTATTATATCCTCTCATCTCTATCCTCTGTATTATATCCTCTCATCTCTATCCTCTGTATTATATCCTCTCATCTCCTATCCTCTGTATTATATCCTCTCATCTCTATCCTCTGTATTATATCCTCTCATCTCTATCCTCTGTATTATATCCTCTCATCTCTATCCTCTGTATTATATCCTCATCTCTATCCTCTGTATTATATCCTCTCATCTCCATCCTCTGTATTATATCCTCTCATCTCTATCCCCTGTATTATATCCTCTCATCTCTATCCTCTGTATTATATCCTCTCATCTCTATCCTCTGTATTATATCCTCTCATCTCTATCCTCTGTATTATATCCTCTCATCTCTATCCTCTGTATTATATCCTCTCATCTCTATCCTCTGTATTATATCCTCTCATCTCTATCCCTCTGTATTATATCCTCTCATCTCTATCCTCTGTATTATATCCTCTCATCTCTATCCTCTGTATTATATCCTCTCATCTCTATCCTCTGTATTATATCCTCTCATCTCTATCCTCTGTATTATATCCTCTCATCTCTATCCTCTGTATTATATCCTCTCATCTCCATCCTCTGTATTATATCCTCTCATCTCTATCCTCTGTATTATATCCTCTCATCTCTATCCTCTGTATTATATCCTCTCATCTCTATCCTCTGTATGTATATCCTCTCATCTCTATCCTCTGTATTATATCCTCTCATCTCTATCCTCTGTATTATATCCTCTCATCTCTATCCTCTGTATTATATCCTCTCATCTCATCCTCTGTATTATATCCTCTCATCTCTATCCTCTGTATTATATCCTCTCATCTCTATCCTCTGTATTATATCCTCTCATCTCTATCCTCTGTATTATATCCTCTCATCTCTATCCTCTGTATTATATCCTCTCATCTCCATCCTCTGTATTATATCCTTCTCATCTCTATCCCTCTGTATTATATCCTCTCATCTCTATCCTCTGTATTATATCCTCTCATCTCTATCCTCTGTATTATATCCTCTCATCTCTATCCTCTGTATTATATCCTCTCATCTCTATCCTCTGTATTATATCCTCTCATCTCTATCCTCTGTATTATATCCTCTCATCTCTATCCTCTGTATTATATCCTCTCATCTCTATCCTCTGTATTATATCCTCTCATCTCTATCCCCTGTATTATATCCTCTCATCCCCATCCTCTGTATTATATCCTCTCATCTCTATCCTCTGTATTATATCCTCTCATCTCTATCCCCTGTATTATATCCTCTCATCTCTATCCCCTGTATTATATCCTCTCATCTCTATCCTCTGTATTATATCCTCTCATCTCTATCCTCTGTATTATATCCTCTCATCTCTATCCTCTGTATTATATCCTCTCATCTCTATCCTCTGTATTATATCCTCTCATCTCTATCCTCTGTATTATATCCTCTCATCTCTATCCTCTGTATTATATCCTCTCATCTCTATCCTCTGTATTATATCCTCTCATCTCTATCCTCTGTATTATATCCTCTCATCTCTATCCCCTGTATTATATCCTCTCATCTCCATCCTCTGTATTATATCCTCTCATCTCTATCCTCTGTATTATATCCTCTCATCTCCATCCTCTGTATTATATCCTCTCATCTCTATCCTCTGTATTATATCCTCTTCATCTCTATCCTCTGTATTATATCCTC
>NW_026609089.1:0-41639 GCF_029499605.1 Hyla sarda | reverse complement strand
CTTATCTGCAATCTAGGTGTTTCTGCGTGCTGCGCCCGCCCAAAGAGTGCCCGGGTGAAAACGACAACGCAGGCATGTCGGGTGCCACTGTCTGCACCAGCACAGCAAGTTTTGAGCAAATATATCCTTCCGTTCGGCCGCAATGGCAAGAAGCTTGTGCATCTTCTCTGTTCGTCGCGGTCAATGAGAAAAGGCGCTTATCTGCAATCTAGGTGTTTCTGCGTGCTGCGCCCGCCCAAAGAGTGCCCGGGTGAAAACGACAACGCAGGCATGTCGGGTGCCACTGTCTGCACCAGCACAGCAAGTTTTGAGCAAATATCTCCTTCCGTTCGGCCGCAATGGCAAGAAGCTTGTGCATCTTCTCTGTTCGTCGCGGTCAATGGGAAAAGGCGCTTATCTGCAATCTAGGTGTTTCTGCGTGCTGCGCCCGCCCAAAGAGTGCGCGGTTGAAAACGACAACGCAGGCATGTCGGGTGCCACTGTCTGCACCAGCACAGCAAGTTTTGAGCAAATATCTCCTTCCGTTCTGCCGCAATGGGAAGAAGCTTGTGCATCTTCTCTGTTCGTCGCGGTCAATGGGAAAAGGCGCTTATCTGCAATCTAGGTGTTTCTGCGTGCTGCGCCCGCCCAAAGAGTGCGCGGGTGAAAACGACAACGCAGGCATGTCGGGTGCCACTGTCTGCACCAGCACAGCAAGTTTTGAGCAAATATCTCCTTCCGTTCGGCCGCAATGGCAAGAAGCTTGTGCATCTTCTCTGTTCGTCGCGGTCAATGGGAAAAGGCGCTTATCTGCAATCTAGGTGTTTCTGCGTGCTGCGCCCGCCCAAAGAGTGCCCGGGTGAAAACGACAACGCAGGCATGTCGGGTGCCACTGTCTGCACCAGCACAGCAAGTTTTGAGCAAATATCTCCTTCCGTTCTGCCACAATGGCAAGAAGCTTGTGCATCTTCTCTGTTCGTCGCGGTCAATGGGAAAATGCGCTTATCTGCAATCTAAGTGTTTCTGCGTGCTGCGCCCGCCCAAAGAGTGCCCGGGTGAAAACGACAACGCAGGCATGTCGGGTGCCACTGTCTGCACCAGCACAGCAAGTTTTGAGCAAATATCTCCTTCCGTTCTGCCGCAATGGCAAGAAGCTTGTGCATCTTCTCTGTTCGTCGCGGTCAATGGGAAAAGGCGCTTATCTGCAATCTAAGTGTTTCTGCGTGCTGCGCCCGCCCAAAGAGTGCCCGGGTGAAAACGACAACGCAGGCATGTCGGGTGCCACTGTCTGCACCAGCACAGCAAGTTTTGAGCAAATATCTCCTTCCGTTCTGCCGCAATGGCAAGAAGCTTGTGCATCTTCTCTGTTCGTCGCGGTCAATGGGAAAAGGCGCTTATCTGCAATCTAGGTGTTTCTGCGTGCTGCGCCCGCCCAAAGAGTGCGCGGGTGAAAACGACAACGCAGGCATGTCGGGTGCCACTGTCTGCACCAGCACAGCAAGTTTTGAGCAAATATTTCCTTCCGTTCGGCCGCAATGGCAAGAAGCTTGTGCATCTTCTCTGTTCGTCGCGGTCAATGGGAAAAGGCGCTTATCTGCAATCTAGGTGTTTCTGCGTGCTGCGCCCGCCCAAAGAGTGCCCGGGTGAAAACGACAACGCAGGCATGTCGGGTGCCACTGTCTGCACCAGCACAGCAAGTTTTGAGCAAATATCTCCTTCCGTTCGGCCGCAATGGCAAGAAGCTTATGCATCTTCTCTGTTCGTCGCGGTCAAAGGGAAAAGGCGCTTATCTGCAATCTAGGTGTTTCTGCGTGCTACGCCCGCCCAAAGAGTGCCCGGTGAAAACGAAAACGCAGGCATGTCGGGTGCCACTGTCTGCACCAGCACAGCAAGTTTTGAGCAAATATCTCCTTCCGTTCGGACGCAATGGCAAGAAGCTTGTGCATCTTCTCTGTTCGTCGCGGTCAATGGGAAAAGGCGCTTATCTGCAATCTAGGTGTTTCTGCGTGCTGCGCCCGCCCAAAGAGTGCCCGGGTGAAAACGACAACGCATGCAAGTCGTGTGCCACTGTCTGCACCAGCACAGCAAGTTTTGAGCAAATATCTCCTTCCGTTCGGCCGCAATGGCAAGAAGCTTGTGCATCTTCTCTGTTCGTCGCGGTCAATGGGAAAAGGCGCTTATCTGCAATCTAAGTGTTTCTGCGTGCTGCGCCCGCCCAAAGAGTGCCCGGGTGAAAACGACAACGCAGGCATGTCGGGTGCCACTGTCTGCACCAGCACAGCAAGTTTTGAGCAAATATCTCCTTCCGTTCTGCCACAATGGCAAGAAGCTTGTGCATCTTCTCTGTTCGTCGCGGTCAATGGGAAAAGGCGCTTATCTGCAATCTAAGTGTTTCTGCGTGCTGCGCCCGCCCAAAGAGTGCCCGGGTGAAAACGACAACGCAGGCATGTCGGGTGCCACTGTCTGCACCAGCACAGCAAGTTTTGAGCAAATATCTCCTTCCGTTCGGCCGCAATGGCAAGAAGCTTGTGTATCTTCTCTGTTCGTCGCGGTCAATGGGAAAAGGCGCTTATCTGCAATCTAGGTGTTTCTGCGTGCTGCGCCCGCCCAAAGAGTGCCCGGGTGAAAACGACAACGCAGGCAAGTCGTGTGCCACTGTCTGCACCAGCACAGCAAGTTTTGAGCAAATATCTCCTTCCGTTCGGCCGCAATGGCAAGAAGCTTGTGCATCTTCTCTGTTCGTCGCGGTCAATGGGAAAAGGCGCTTATCTGCAATCTAGGTGTTTCTGCGGGCTGAGCCCGCCCAAAGAGTTCCCGGGTGAAAACGACAAGGCAGGCATGTCGGGTGCCACTGTCTGCACCAGCACAGCAAGTTTTGAGCAAATATCTCCTTCCGTTCGGCCGCAATGGCAAGAAGCTTGTGCATCTTCTCTGTTCGTCGCGGTCAATGGGAAAAGACGCTTATCTGCAATCTAGGTGTTTCTGCGTGCTGCGCCCGCCCAAAGAGTGCCCGGGTGAAAACGACAACTCAGGCATGTCATGTGCCACTGGACCAGCACAGCAAGTTTTGAGCAAATATCTCCTTCCGTTCGGCCGCAATGGAAAGAAGCTTGTGCATCTTCTCTGTTCGTCGCGGTCAATGGGAAAAGGCGCTTATCTGCAATCTAGGTGTTTCTGCGTGCTGCGCCCGCCCAAAGAGTGCCCGGGTGAAAACGACAACGCAGGCATGTCGGGTTCCACTGTCTGCACCAGCACAGCAAGTTTTGAGCAAATATCTCCTTCCGTTCGGCCGCAATGGCAAGAAGCTTGTGCATCTTCTCTGTTCGTCGCTATCAATGGGAATAGGCGCTTATCTGCAATCTAGGTGTTTCTGCGTGCTGCGCCCGCCCAAAGAGTGCCCGGGTGAAAACGACAACGCAGGCATGTCGGGTGCCACTGTCTGCACCAGCACAGCAAGTTTTGAGCAAATATCTCCTTCCGTTCTGCCGCAATGGGAAGAAGCTTGTGCATCTTCTCTGTTCGTCGCGGTCAATGGGAAAAGGCGCTTATCTGCAATCTAGGTGTTTCTGCGTGCTGCGCCCGCCCAAAGAGTGCGCGGGTGAAAACGACAAAGCAGGCATGTCGGGTGCCACTGTCTGCACCAGCACAGCAAGTTTTGAGCAAATATCTCCTTCCGTTCGGCCGCAATGGCAAGAAGCTTGTGCATCTTCTCTGTTCGTCGCGGTCAATGGGAAAAGGCGCTTATCTGCAATCTAGGTGTTTCTGCGTGCTGCGCCCGCCCAAAGAGTGCCCGGGTGAAAACGACAACGCAGGCATGTCGGGTGCCACTGTCTGCACCAGCACAGCAAGTTTTGAGCAAATATCTCCTTCCGTTCTGCCACAATGGCAAGAAGCTTGTGCATCTTCTCTGTTCGTCGCGGTCAATGGGAAAAGGCGCTTATCTGCAATCTAAGTGTTTCTGCGTGCTGCGCCCGCCCAAAGAGTGCCCGGGTGAAAACGACAACGCAGGCATGTCGGGTGCCACTGTCTGCACCAGCACAGCAAGTTTTGAGCAAATATCTCCTTCCGTTCTGCCGCAATGGCAAGAAGCTTGTGCTTCTTCTCTGTTCGTCGCGGTCAATGGGAAAAGGCGCTTATCTGCAATCTAGGTGTTTCTGCGTGCTGCGCCCGCCCAAAGAGTGCGCGGGTGAAAACGACAACGCAGGCATGTCGGGTGCCACTGTCTGCACCAGCACAGCAAGTTTTGAGCAAATATTTCCTTCCGTTCGGCCGCAATGGCAAGAAGCTTGTGCATCTTCTCTGTTCGTCGCGGTCAATGGGAAAAGGCGCTTATCTGCAATCTAGGTGTTTCTGCGTGCTGCGCCCGCCCAAAGAGTGCCCGGGTGAAAACGACAACGCAGGCATGTCGGGTGCCACTGTCTGCACCAGCACAGCAAGTTTTGAGCAAATATCTCCTTCCGTTCGGCCGCAATGGCAAGAAGCTTGTGCATCTTCTCTGTTCGTCGCGGTCAATGGGAAAAGGCGCTTATCTGCAATCTAGGTGGTTCTGCGTGCTGCGCCCGCCCAAAGAGTGCCCGGGTGAAAACGACAACGCAGGCATGTCGGGTGCCACTGTCTGCACCAGCACAGCAAGTTTTGAGCAAATATCTCCTTCCGTTCGGCCGCAATGGCAAGAAGCTTGTGCATATTCTCTGTTCGTCGCGGTCAATGGGAAAAGGCGCTTATCTGCAATCTAGGTGTTTCTGCGTGCTGCGCCCGCCCAAAGAGTGCCCGGGTGAAAACGACAACGCAGGCATGTCGGGTGCCACTGTCTGCACCAGCACAGCAAGTTTTGAGCAAATATCTCCTTCCGTTCTGCCACAATGGCAAGAAGCTTGTGCATCTTCTCTGTTCGTCGCGGTCAATGGGAAAAGGCGCTTATCTGCAATCTAAGTGTTTCTGCGTGCTGCGCCCGCCCAAAGAGTGCCCGGGTGAAAACGACAACGCAGGCATGTCGGGTGCCACTGTCTGCACCAGCACAGCAAGTTTTGAGCAAATATCTCCTTCCGTTCTGCCGCAATGGCAAGAAGCTTGTGCATCTTCTCTGTTCGTCGCGGTCAATGGGAAAAGGCGCTTATCTGCAATCTAAGTGTTTCTGCGTGCTGCGCCCGCCCAAAGAGTGCCCGGGTGAAAACGACAACGCAGGCATGTCGGGTGCCACTGTCTGCACCAGCACAGCAAGTTTTGAGCAAATATCTCCTTCCGTTCTGCCGCAATGGGAAGAAGCTTGTGCATCTTCTCTGTTCGTCGCGGTCAATGGGAAAAGGCGCTTATCTGCAATCTAGGTGTTTCTGCGTGCTGCGCCCGCCCAAAGAGTGCCCGGGTGAAAACGACATTGCATGCATGTCGGGTGCCACTGTCTGCACCAGCACAGCAAGTTTTGAGCAAATATCTCCTTCCTTTCGGCCGCAATGGCAAGAAGCTTGTGCATCTTCTCTGTTCGTCGCGGTCAATGGGAAAAGGCGCTTATCTGCAATCTAGGTGTTTCTGCGTGCTGCGCCCGCCCAAAGAGTGCCCGGGTGAAAACGACAACGCAGGCAAGTCGTGTGCCACTGTCTGCACCAGCACAGCAAGTTTTGAGCAAATATCTCCTTCCGTTCGGCCGCAATGGCAAGAAGCTTGTGCATCTTCTCTGTTCGTCGCGGTCAATGGGAAAAGGCGCTTATCTGCAATCTAGGTGTTTCTGCGGGCTGAGCCCGCCCAAAGAGTGCCCGGGTGAAAACGACAAGGCAGGCATGTCGGGTGCCACTGTCTGCACCAGCACAGCAAGTTTTGAGCAAATATCTCCTTCCGTTCGGCCGCAATGGCAAGAAGCTTGTGCATCTTCTCTGTTCGTCGCGGTCAATGGGAAAAGGCGCTTATCTGCAATCTAGGTGTTTCTGCGTGCTGCGCCCGCCAAAAGAGTGCCCGGGTGAAAACGACAACTCAGGCATGTCGGGTGCCACTGTCTGCACCAGGACAGCAAGTTTTGAGCAAATATCTCCTTCCGTTCGGCCGCAATGGCAAGAAGCTTGTGCATCTTCTCTGTTCGTCGCGGTCAATGGGAAAAGGCGCTTATCTGCAATCTAAGTGTTTCTGCGTGCTGCGCCCGCCCAAAGAGTGCCCGGGTGAAAACGACAACGCAGGCATGTCGGGTGCCACTGTCTGCACCAGCACAGCAAGTTTTGAGCAAATATCTCCTTCCGTTCTGCCGCAATGGCAAGAAGCTTGTGCATCTTCTCTGTTCGTCGCGGTCAATGGGAAAAGACGCTTATCTGCAATCTAGGTGTTTCTGCGTGCTGCGCACGCCCAAAGAGTGCCCGGGTGAAAACGACAACTCAGGCATGTCATGTGCCACTGTCTGGACCAGCACAGCAAGTTTTGAGCAAATATCTCCTTCCGTTCGGCCGCAATGGAAAGAAGCTTGTGCATCTTCTCTGTTCGTCGCGGTCAATGGGAAAAGGCGCTTATCTGCAATCTAGGTGTTTCTGCGTGCTGCGCCCGCCCAAAGAGTGCCCGGGTGAAAACGACAACGCAGGCATGTCGGGTTCCACTGTCTGCACCAGCACAGCAAGTTTTGAGCAAATATCTCCTTCCGTTCGGCCGCAATGGCAAGAAGCTTGTGCATCTTCTCTGTTCGTCGCGGTCAATGGGAAAAGGCGCTTATCTGCAATCTAGGTGTTTCTGCGTGCTGCGCCCGCCCAAAGAGTGCGCGGGTGAAAACGACAACGCAGGCATGTCGGGTGCCACTGTCTGCACCAGCACAGCAAGTTTTGAGCAAATATCTCCTTCCGTTCGGCCGCAATGGCAAGAAGCTTGTGCATCTTCTCTGTTCGTCGCGGTCAATGGGAAAAGGCGCTTATCTGCAATCTAGGTGTTTCTGCGTGCTGCGCCCGCCCAAAGAGTGCGCGGGTGAAAACGACAACGCAGGCATGTCGGGTGCCACTGTCTGCACCAGCACAGCAAGTTTTGAGCAAATATCTCCTTCCGTTCGGCCGCAATGGCAAGAAGCTTGTGCATATTCTCTGTTCGTCGCGGTCAATGGGAAAAGGCGCTTATCTGCAATCTAGGTGTTTCTGCGTGCTGCGCCCGCCCAAAGAGTGCCCGGGTGAAAACGACAACGCAGGCATGTCGGGTGCCACTGTCTGCACCAGCACAGCAAGTTTTGAGCAAATATCTCCTTCCGTTCTGCCACAATGGCAAGAAGCTTGTGCATCTTCTCTGTTCGTCGCGGTCAATGGGAAAAGGCGCTTATCTGCAATCTAAGTGTTTCTGCGTGCTGCGCCCGCCCAAAGAGTGCCCGGGTGAAAACGACAACGCAGGCATGTCGGGTGCCACTGTCTGCACCAGCACAGCAAGTTTTGAGCAAATATCTCCTTCCGTTCGGCCGCAATGGCAAGAAGCTTGTGCATCTTCTCTGTTCGTCGCGGTCAAGGGGAAAAGGCGCTTATCTGCAATCTAGGTGTTTCTGCGTGCTGCGCCCGCCCAAAGAGTGCCCGGGTGAAAACGACAACGCAGGCATGTCGGGTGCCACTGTCCGCACCAGCACAGCAAGTTTTGAGCAAATATCTCCTTCCGTTCGGCCGCAATGGCAAGAAGCTTGTGCATCTTCTCTGTTCGTCGCGGTCAATGGGAAAAGGCGCTTATCTGCAATCTAGGTGTTTCTGCGTGCTGCGCCCGCCCAAAGAGTGCCCGGGTGAAAACGACAACGCAGGCATGTCGGGTGCCACTGTCTGCACCAGCACAGCAAGTTTTGAGCAAATATCTCCTTCCGTTCTGCCACAATGGCAAGAAGCTTGTGCATCTTCTCTGTTCGTCGCGGTCAATGGGAAAATGCGCTTATCTGCAATCTAAGTGTTTCTGCGTGCTGCGCCCGCCCAAAGAGTGCCCGGGTGAAAACGACAACGCAGGCATGTCGGGTGCCACTGTCTGCACCAGCACAGCAAGTTTTGAGCAAATATCTCCTTCCGTTCTGCCGCAATGGCAAGAAGCTTGTGCATCTTCTCTGTTCGTCGCGGTCAATGGGAAAAGGCGCTTATCTGCAATCTAAGTGTTTCTGCGTGCTGCGCCCGCCCAAAGAGTGCCCGGGTGAAAACGACAACGCAGGCATGTCGGGTGCCACTGTCTGCACCAGCACAGCAAGTTTTGAGCAAATATCTCCTTCCGTTCGGCCGCAATGGCAAGAAGCTCGTGCATCTTCTCTGTTCGTCGCGGTCAAAGGGAAAAGGCGCTTATCTGCAATCTAGGTGTTTCTGCGTGCTACGCCCGCCCAAAGAGTGCCCGGTGAAAACGAAAACGCAGGCATGTCGGGTGCCACTGTCTGCACCAGCACAGCAAGTTTTGAGCAAATATCTCCTTCCGTTCGGACGCAATGGCAAGAAGCTTGTGCATCTTCTCTGTTCGTCGCGGTCAATGGGAAAAGGCGCTTATCTGCAATCTAGGTGTTTCTGCGTGCTGCGCCCGCCCAAAGAGTGCCCGGGTGAAAACGACAACGCATGCAAGTCGTGTGCCACTGTCTGCACCAGCACAGCAAGTTTTGAGCAAATATCTCCTTCCGTTCGGCCGCAATGGCAAGAAGCTTGTGCATCTTCTCTGTTCGTCGCGGTCAAGGGGAAAAGGCGCTTATCTGCAATCTAGGTGTTTCTGCGTGCTGCGCCCGCCCAAAGAGTGCCCGGGTGAAAACGACAACGCAGGCAAGTCGTGTGCCACTGTCTGCACCAGCACAGCAAGTTTTGAGCAAATATCTCCTTCCGTTCGGCCGCAATGGCAAGAAGCTTGTGCATCTTCTCTGTTCGTCGCGGTCAATGGGAAAAGGCGCTTATCTGCAATGTAGGTGTTTCTGCGGGCTGAGCCCGCCCAAAGAGTGCCCGGGTGAAAACGACAAGGCAGGCATGTCGGGTGCCACTGTCTGCACCAGCACAGCAAGTTTTGAGCAAATATCTCCTTCCGTTCGGCCGCAATGGCAAGAAGCTTGTGCATCTTCTCTGTTCGTCGCGGTCAATGGGAAAAGGCGCTTATCTGCAATCTAAGTGTTTCTGCGTGCTGCGCCCGCCAAAAGAGTGCCCGGGTGAAAACGACAACGCAGGCATGTCGGGTGCCACTGTCTGCACCAGCACAGCAAGTTTTGAGCAAATATCTCCTTCCGTTCTGCCGCAATGGCAAGAAGCTTGTGCATCTTCTCTGTTCGTCGCGGTCAATGGGAAAAGACGCTTATCTGCAATCTAAGTGTTTCTGCGTGCTGCGCCCGCCAAAAGAGTGCCCGGGTGAAAACGACAACTCAGGCATGTCATGTGCCACTGTCTGGACCAGCACAGCAAGTTTTGAGCAAATATCTCCTTCCGTTCGGCCGCAATGGCAAGAAGCTTATGCATCTTCTCTGTTCGTCGCGGTCAATGGGAAAAGGCGCTTATCTGCAATCTAGGTGTTTCTGCGTGCTGCGCCCGCCCAAAGAGTGCCCGGGTGAAAACGACAACGCAGGCATGTCGGGTGCCACTGTCTGCACCAGCACAGCAAGTTTTGAGCAAATATCTCCTTCCGTTCGGCCGCAATGGCAAGAAGCTCGTGCATCTTCTCTGTTCGTCGCGGTCAAAGGGAAAAGGCGCTTATCTGCAATCTAGGTGTTTCTGCGTGCTACGCCCGCCCAAAGAGTGCCCGGTGAAAACGAAAACGCAGGCATGTCGGGTGCCACTGTCTGCACCAGCACAGCAAGTTTTGAGCAAATATCTCCTTCCGTTCGGACGCAATGGCAAGAAGCTTGTGCATCTTCTCTGTTCGTCGCGGTCAATGGGAAAAGGCGCTTATCTGCAATCTAGGTGTTTCTGCGTGCTGCGCCCGCCCAAAGAGTGCCCGGGTGAAAACGACAACGCATGCAAGTCGTGTGCCACTGTCTGCACCAGCACAGCAAGTTTTGAGCAAATATCTCCTTCCGTTCGGCCGCAATGGCAAGAAGCTTGTGCATCTTCTCTGTTCGTCGCGGTCAATGGGAAAAGGCGCTTATCTGCAATCTAAGTGTTTCTGCGTGCTGCGCCCGCCCAAAGAGTGCCCGGGTGAAAACGACAACGCAGGCATGTCGGGTGCCACTGTCTGCACCAGCACAGCAAGTTTTGAGCAAATATCTCCTTCCGTTCTGCCACAATGGCAAGAAGCTTGTGCATCTTCTCTGTTCGTCGCGGTCAATGGGAAAAGGCGCTTATCTGCAATCTAAGTGTTTCTGCGTGCTGCGCCCGCCCAAAGAGTGCCCGGGTGAAAACGACAACGCAGGCATGTCGGGTGCCACTGTCTGCACCAGCACAGCAAGTTTTGAGCAAATATCTCCTTCCGTTCGGCCGCAATGGCAAGAAGCTTGTGCATCTTCTCTGTTCGTCGCGGTCAAGGGGAAAAGGCGCTTATCTGCAATCTAGGTGTTTCTGCGTGCTGCGCCCGTCCAAAAAGTGCCCGGGTGAAAACGACAAGGCAGGCATGTCGGGTGCCACTGTCTGCACCAGCACAGCAAGTTTTGAGCAAATATCTCCTTCCGTTCGGCCGCAATGGCAAGAAGCTTGTGTATCTTCTCTGTTCGTCGCGGTCAATGGGAAAAGGCGCTTATCTGCAATCTAGGTGTTTCTGCGTGCTGCGCCCGCCCAAAGAGTGCCCGGGTGAAAACGACAAAGCAGGCATGTCAGGTGCCATTGTCTGCACCAGCACAGCAAGTTTTGAGCAAATATCTCCTTCCGTTCGGCCGCAATGGAAATAAGCTTGTGCATCTTCTCTGTTCGTCGCTATCAATGGGAATAGGCGCTTATCTGCAATCTAGGTGTTTCTGCGTGCTGCGCCCGCCCAAAGAGTGCCCGGGTGAAAACGACAACGCAGGCATGTCGGGTGCCACTGTCTGCACCAGCACAGCAAGTTTTGAGCAAATATCTCCTTCCGTTCTGCCGCAATGGGAAGAAGCTTGTGCATCTTCTCTGTTCGTCGCGGTCAATGGGAAAAGGCGCTTATCTGCAATCTAGGTGTTTCTGCGTGCTGCGCCCGCCCAAAGAGTGCCCGGGTGAAAACGACATTGCATGCATGTCGGGTGCCACTGTCTGCACCAGCACAGCAAGTTTTGAGCAAATATCTCCTTCCTTTCGGCCGCAATGGCAAGAAGCTTGTGCATCTTCTCTGTTCGTCGCGGTCAATGGGAAAAGGCGCTTATCTGCAATCTAGGTGTTTCTGCGTGCTGCGCCCGCCCAAAGAGTGCCCGGGTGAAAACGACAACGCAGGCATGTCGGGTTCCACTGTCTGCACCAGCACAGCAAGTTTTGAGCAAATATCTCCTTCCGTTCGGCCGCAATGGCAAGAAGCTTGTGCATCTTCTCTGTTCGTCGCTATCAATGGGAAAAGGCGCTTATCTGCAATCTAAGTGTTTCTGCGTGCTGCGCCCGCCCAAAGAGTGCCCGGGTGAAAACGACAACGCAGGCATGTCGGGTGCCACTGTCTGC
Source organism: Hyla sarda (assembly GCF_029499605.1). Classification (NCBI taxonomy): domain Eukaryota; kingdom Metazoa; phylum Chordata; class Amphibia; order Anura; family Hylidae; genus Hyla; species Hyla sarda. Next base: position 30,183 of record NW_026609089.1, on the reverse strand, counting down.
ACCAGCACAGCAAGTTTTGAGCAAATATCTCCTTCCGTTCTGCCGCAATGGCAAGAAGCTTGTGCATCTTCTCTGTTCGTCGCGGTCAATGGGAAAAGGCGCTTATCTGCAATCTAAGTGTTTCTGCGTGCTGCGCCCGCCCAAAGAGTGCCCGGGTGAAAACGACAACGCAGGCATGTCGGGTGCCACTGTCTGCACCAGCACAGCAAGTTTTGAGCAAATATCTCCTTCCGTTCTGCCGCAATGGCAAGAAGCTTGTGCATCTTCTCTGTTCGTCGCGGTCAATGGGAAAAGGCGCTTATCTGCAATCTAGGTGTTTCTGCGTGCTGCGCCCGCCCAAAGAGTGCCCGGGTGAAAACGACATTGCATGCATGTCGGGTGCCACTGTCTGCACCAGCACAGCAAGTTTTGAGCAAATATCTCCTTCCTTTCGGCCGCAATGGCAAGAAGCTTGTGCATCTTCTCTGTTCGTCGCGGTCAATGGGAAAAGGCGCTTATCTGCAATCTAGGTGTTTCTGCGTGCTGCGCCCGCCCAAAGAGTGCCCGGGTGAAAACGACAACGCAGGCAAGTCGTGTGCCACTGTCTGCACCAGCACAGCAAGTTTTGAGCAAATATCTCCTTCCGTTCGGCCTCAATGGCAAGAAGCTTGTGCATCTTCTCTGTTCGTCGCGGTCAATGGGAAAAGGCGCTTATCTGCAATCTAGGTGTTTCTGCGGGCTGAGCCCGCCCAAAGAGTGCCCGGGTGAAAACGACAAGGCAGGCATGTCGGGTGCCACTGTCTGCACCAGCACAGCAAGTTTTGAGCAAATATCTCCTTCCGTTCGGCCGCAATGGCAAGAAGCTTGTGCATCTTCTCTGTTCGTCGCGGTCAATGGGAAAAGGCGCTTATCTGCAATCTAGGTGTTTCTGCGTGCTGCGCCCGCCAAAAGAGTGCCCGGGTGAAAACGACAACTCAGGCATGTCGGGTGCCACTGTCTGCACCAGGACAGAAAGTTTTGAGCAAATATCTCCTTCCGTTCGGCCGCAATGGCAAGAAGCTTGTGCATCTTCTCTGTTCGTCGCGGTCAATGGGAAAAGGCGCTTATCTGCAATCTAAGTGTTTCTGCGTGCTGCGCCCGCCCAAAGAGTGCCCGGGTGAAAACGACAACGCAGGCATGTCGGGTGCCACTGTCTGCACCAGCACAGCAAGTTTTGAGCAAATATCTCCTTCCGTTCTGCCGCAATGGCAAGAAGCTTGTGCATCTTCTCTGTTCGTCGCGGTCAATGGGAAAAGACGCTTATCTGCAATCTAGGTGTTTCTGCGTGCTGCGCCCGCCCAAAGAGTGCCCGGGTGAAAACGACAACTCAGGCATGTCATGTGCCACTGTCTGGACCAGCACAGCAAGTTTTGAGCAAATATCTCCTTCCGTTCGGCCGCAATGGAAAGAAGCTTGTGCATCTTCTCTGTTCGTCGCGGTCAATGGGAAAAGGCGCTTATCTGCAATCTAGGTGTTTCTGCGTGATGCGCCCGCCCAAAGAGTGCCCGGGTGAAAACGACAACGCAGGCATGTCGGGTTCCACTGTCTGCACCAGCACAGCAAGTTTTGAGCAAATATCTCCTTCCGTTCGGCCGCAATGGCAAGAAGCTTGTGCATCTTCTCTGTTCGTCGCTATCAATGGGAATAGGCGCTTATCTGCAATCTAGGTGTTTCTGCGTGCTGCGCCCGCCCAAAGAGTGCCCGGGTGAAAACGACAACGCAGGCATGTCGGGTGCCACTGTCTGCACCAGCACAGCAAGTTTTGAGCAAATATCTCCTTCCGTTCGGCCGCAATGGCAAGAAGCTTGTGCATCTTCTCTGTTCGTCGCTATCAATGGGAATAGGCGCTTATCTGCAATCTAGGTGTTTCTGCGTGCTGCGCCCGCCCAAAGAGTGCCCGGGTGAAAACGACAACGCAGGCATGTCGGGTGCCACTGTCTGCACCAGCACAGCAAGTTTTGAGCAAATATCTCCTTCCGTTCGGCCGCAATGGCAAGAAGCTTGTGCATCTTCTCTGTTCGTCGCGGTCAATGGGAAAAGGCGCTTATCTGCAATCTAGGTGTTTCTGCGTGCTGCGCCCGCCCAAAGAGTGCCCGGGTGAAAACGACAACGCAGGCATGTCGGGTGCCACTGTCTGCACCAGCACAGCAAGTTTTGAGCAAATATCTCCTTCCGTTCGGCCGCAATGGCAAGAAGCTTGTGCATCTTCTCTGTTCGTCGCGGTCAATGGGAAAAGGCGCTTATCTGCAATCTAGGTGTTTCTGCGTGCTGCGCCCGCCCAAAGAGTGCCCGGGTGAAAACGACAACGCAGGCATGTCGGGTGCCACTGTCTGCACCAGCACAGCAAGTTTTGAGCAAATATCTCCTTCCGTTCTGCCACAATGGCAAGAAGCTTGTGCATCTTCTCTGTTCGTCGCGGTCAATGGGAAAAGGCGCTTATCTGCAATCTAAGTGTTTCTGCGTGCTGCGCCCGCCCAAAGAGTGCCCGGGTGAAAACGACAACGCAGGCATGTCGGGTGCCACTGTCTGCACCAGCACAGCAAGTTTTGAGCAAATATCTCCTTCCGTTCGGCCGCAATGGCAAGAAGCTTGTGCATCTTCTCTGTTCGTCGCGGTCAATGGGAAAAGGCGCTTATCTGCAATCTAAGTGTTTCTGCGTGCTGCGCCCGCCCAAAGAGTGCCCGGGTGAAAACGACAACGCAGGCATGTCGGGTGCCACTGTCTGCACCAGCACAGCAAGTTTTGAGCAAATATCTCCTTCCGTTCGGCCGCAATGGCAAGAAGCTCGTGCATCTTCTCTGTTCGTCGCGGTCAAAGGGAAAAGGCGCTTATCTGCAATCTAGGTGTTTCTGCGTGCTACGCCCGCCCAAAGAGTGCCCGGTGAAAACGAAAACGCAGGCATGTCGGGTGCCACTGTCTGCACCAGCACAGCAAGTTTTGAGCAAATATCTCCTTCCGTTCGGACGCAATGGCAAGAAGCTTGTGCATCTTCTCTGTTCGTCGCGGTCAATGGGAAAAGGCGCTTATCTGCAATCTAGGTGTTTCTGCGTGCTGCGCCCGCCCAAAGAGTGCCCGGGTGAAAACGACAACGCATGCAAGTCGTGTGCCACTGTCTGCACCAGCACAGCAAGTTTTGAGCAAATATCTCCTTCCGTTCGGCCGCAATGGCAAGAAGCTTGTGCATCTTCTCTGTTCGTCGCGGTCAATGGGAAAAGGCGCTTATCTGCAATCTAAGTGTTTCTGCGTGCTGCGCCCGCCCAAAGAGTGCCCGGGTGAAAACGACAACGCAGGCATGTCGGGTGCCACTGTCTGCACCAGCACAGCAAGTTTTGAGCAAATATCTCCTTCCGTTCTGCCACAATGGCAAGAAGCTTGTGCATCTTCTCTGTTCGTCGCGGTCAATGGGAAAAGGCGCTTATCTGCAATCTAAGTGTTTCTGCGTGCTGCGCCCGCCCAAAGAGTGCCCGGGTGAAAACGACAACGCAGGCATGTCGGGTGCCACTGTCTGCACCAGCACAGCAAGTTTTGAGCAAATATCTCCTTCCGTTCTGCCGCAATGGGAAGAAGCTTGTGCATCTTCTCTGTTCGTCGCGGTCAATGGGAAAAGGCGCTTATCTGCAATCTAGGTGTTTCTGCGTGCTGCGCCCGCCCAAAGAGTGCCCGGGTGAAAACGACAACGCAGGCAAGTCGTGTGCCACTGTCTGCACCAGCACAGCAAGTTTTGAGCAAATATCTCCTTCCGTTCGGCCGCAATGGCAAGAAGCTTGTGCATCTTCTCTGTTCGTCGCGGTCAATGGGAAAAGGCGCTTATCTGCAATCTAGGTGTTTCTGCGGGCTGAGCCCGCCCAAAGAGTGCCCGGGTGAAAACGACAAGGCAGGCATGTCGGGTGCCACTGTCTGCACCAGCACAGCAAGTTTTGAGCAAATATCTCCTTCCGTTCGGCCGCAATGGCAAGAAGCTTGTGCATCTTCTCTGTTCGTCGCGGTCAATGGGAAAAGACGCTTATCTGCAATCTAGGTGTTTCTGCGTGCTGCGCCCGCCCAAAGAGTGCCCGGGTGAAAACGACAACTCAGGCATGTCATGTGCCACTGGACCAGCACAGCAAGTTTTGAGCAAATATCTCCTTCCGTTCGGCCGCAATGGAAAGAAGCTTGTGCATCTTCTCTGTTCGTCGCGGTCAATGGGAAAAGGCGCTTATCTGCAATCTAGGTGTTTCTGCGTGCTGCGCCCGCCCAAAGAGTGCCCGGGTGAAAACGACAACGCAGGCATGTCGGGTTCCACTGTCTGCACCAGCACAGCAAGTTTTGAGCAAATATCTCCTTCCGTTCGGCCGCAATGGCAAGAAGCTTGTGCATCTTCTCTGTTCGTCGCTATCAATGGGAATAGGCGCTTATCTGCAATCTAGGTGTTTCTGCGTGCTGCGCCCGCCCAAAGAGTGCCCGGGTGAAAACGACAACGCAGGCATGTCGGGTGCCACTGTCTGCACCAGCACAGCAAGTTTTGAGCAAATATCTCCTTCCGTTCTGCCGCAATGGGAAGAAGCTTGTGCATCTTCTCTGTTCGTCGCGGTCAATGGGAAAAGGCGCTTATCTGCAATCTAGGTGTTTCTGCGTGCTGCGCCCGCCCAAAGAGTGCGCGGGTGAAAACGACAAAGCAGGCATGTCGGGTGCCACTGTCTGCACCAGCACAGCAAGTTTTGAGCAAATATCTCCTTCCGTTCGGCCGCAATGGCAAGAAGCTTGTGCATCTTCTCTGTTCGTCGCGGTCAATGGGAAAAGGCGCTTATCTGCAATCTAGGTGTTTCTGCGTGCTGCGCCCGCCCAAAGAGTGCCCGGGTGAAAACGACAACGCAGGCATGTCGGGTGCCACTGTCTGCACCAGCACAGCAAGTTTTGAGCAAATATCTCCTTCCGTTCTGCCACAATGGCAAGAAGCTTGTGCATCTTCTCTGTTCGTCGCGGTCAATGGGAAAAGGCGCTTATCTGCAATCTAAGTGTTTCTGCGTGCTGCGCCCGCCCAAAGAGTGCCCGGGTGAAAACGACAACGCAGGCATGTCGGGTGCCACTGTCTGCACCAGCACAGCAAGTTTTGAGCAAATATCTCCTTCCGTTCTGCCGCAATGGCAAGAAGCTTGTGCTTCTTCTCTGTTCGTCGCGGTCAATGGGAAAAGGCGCTTATCTGCAATCTAGGTGTTTCTGCGTGCTGCGCCCGCCCAAAGAGTGCGCGGGTGAAAACGACAACGCAGGCATGTCGGGTGCCACTGTCTGCACCAGCACAGCAAGTTTTGAGCAAATATTTCCTTCCGTTCGGCCGCAATGGCAAGAAGCTTGTGCATCTTCTCTGTTCGTCGCGGTCAATGGGAAAAGGCGCTTATCTGCAATCTAGGTGTTTCTGCGTGCTGCGCCCGCCCAAAGAGTGCCCGGGTGAAAACGACAACGCAGGCATGTCGGGTGCCACTGTCTGCACCAGCACAGCAAGTTTTGAGCAAATATCTCCTTCCGTTCGGCCGCAATGGCAAGAAGCTTGTGCATCTTCTCTGTTCGTCGCGGTCAATGGGAAAAGGCGCTTATCTGCAATCTAGGTGGTTCTGCGTGCTGCGCCCGCCCAAAGAGTGCCCGGGTGAAAACGACAACGCAGGCATGTCGGGTGCCACTGTCTGCACCAGCACAGCAAGTTTTGAGCAAATATCTCCTTCCGTTCGGCCGCAATGGCAAGAAGCTTGTGCATATTCTCTGTTCGTCGCGGTCAATGGGAAAAGGCGCTTATCTGCAATCTAGGTGTTTCTGCGTGCTGCGCCCGCCCAAAGAGTGCCCGGGTGAAAACGACAACGCAGGCATGTCGGGTGCCACTGTCTGCACCAGCACAGCAAGTTTTGAGCAAATATCTCCTTCCGTTCTGCCACAATGGCAAGAAGCTTGTGCATCTTCTCTGTTCGTCGCGGTCAATGGGAAAAGGCGCTTATCTGCAATCTAAGTGTTTCTGCGTGCTGCGCCCGCCCAAAGAGTGCCCGGGTGAAAACGACAACGCAGGCATGTCGGGTGCCACTGTCTGCACCAGCACAGCAAGTTTTGAGCAAATATCTCCTTCCGTTCTGCCGCAATGGCAAGAAGCTTGTGCATCTTCTCTGTTCGTCGCGGTCAATGGGAAAAGGCGCTTATCTGCAATCTAAGTGTTTCTGCGTGCTGCGCCCGCCCAAAGAGTGCCCGGGTGAAAACGACAACGCAGGCATGTCGGGTGCCACTGTCTGCACCAGCACAGCAAGTTTTGAGCAAATATCTCCTTCCGTTCTGCCGCAATGGGAAGAAGCTTGTGCATCTTCTCTGTTCGTCGCGGTCAATGGGAAAAGGCGCTTATCTGCAATCTAGGTGTTTCTGCGTGCTGCGCCCGCCCAAAGAGTGCCCGGGTGAAAACGACATTGCATGCATGTCGGGTGCCACTGTCTGCACCAGCACAGCAAGTTTTGAGCAAATATCTCCTTCCTTTCGGCCGCAATGGCAAGAAGCTTGTGCATCTTCTCTGTTCGTCGCGGTCAATGGGAAAAGGCGCTTATCTGCAATCTAGGTGTTTCTGCGTGCTGCGCCCGCCCAAAGAGTGCCCGGGTGAAAACGACAACGCAGGCAAGTCGTGTGCCACTGTCTGCACCAGCACAGCAAGTTTTGAGCAAATATCTCCTTCCGTTCGGCCGCAATGGCAAGAAGCTTGTGCATCTTCTCTGTTCGTCGCGGTCAATGGGAAAAGGCGCTTATCTGCAATCTAGGTGTTTCTGCGGGCTGAGCCCGCCCAAAGAGTGCCCGGGTGAAAACGACAAGGCAGGCATGTCGGGTGCCACTGTCTGCACCAGCACAGCAAGTTTTGAGCAAATATCTCCTTCCGTTCGGCCGCAATGGCAAGAAGCTTGTGCATCTTCTCTGTTCGTCGCGGTCAATGGGAAAAGGCGCTTATCTGCAATCTAGGTGTTTCTGCGTGCTGCGCCCGCCAAAAGAGTGCCCGGGTGAAAACGACAACTCAGGCATGTCGGGTGCCACTGTCTGCACCAGGACAGCAAGTTTTGAGCAAATATCTCCTTCCGTTCGGCCGCAATGGCAAGAAGCTTGTGCATCTTCTCTGTTCGTCGCGGTCAATGGGAAAAGGCGCTTATCTGCAATCTAAGTGTTTCTGCGTGCTGCGCCCGCCCAAAGAGTGCCCGGGTGAAAACGACAACGCAGGCATGTCGGGTGCCACTGTCTGCACCAGCACAGCAAGTTTTGAGCAAATATCTCCTTCCGTTCTGCCGCAATGGCAAGAAGCTTGTGCATCTTCTCTGTTCGTCGCGGTCAATGGGAAAAGACGCTTATCTGCAATCTAGGTGTTTCTGCGTGCTGCGCACGCCCAAAGAGTGCCCGGGTGAAAACGACAACTCAGGCATGTCATGTGCCACTGTCTGGACCAGCACAGCAAGTTTTGAGCAAATATCTCCTTCCGTTCGGCCGCAATGGAAAGAAGCTTGTGCATCTTCTCTGTTCGTCGCGGTCAATGGGAAAAGGCGCTTATCTGCAATCTAGGTGTTTCTGCGTGCTGCGCCCGCCCAAAGAGTGCGCGGGTGAAAACGACAACGCAGGCATGTCGGGTGCCACTGTCTGCACCAGCACAGCAAGTTTTGAGCAAATATCTCCTTCCGTTCGGCCGCAATGGCAAGAAGCTTGTGCATATTCTCTGTTCGTCGCGGTCAATGCGAAAAGGCGCTTATCTGCAATCTAGGTGTTTCTGCGTGCTGCGCCCGCCCAAAGAGTGCCCGGGTGAAAACGACAACGCAGGCATGTCGGGTGCCACTGTCTGCACCAGCACAGCAAGTTTTGAGCAAATATCTCCTTCCGTTCTGCCACAATGGCAAGAAGCTTGTGCATCTTCTCTGTTCGTCGCGGTCAATGGGAAAAGGCGCTTATCTGCAATCTAAGTGTTTCTGCGTGCTGCGCCCGCCCAAAGAGTGCCCGGGTGAAAACGACAACGCAGGCATGTCGGGTGCCACTGTCTGCACCAGCACAGCAAGTTTTGAGCAAATATCTCCTTCCGTTCGGCCGCAATGGCAAGAAGCTTGTGCATCTTCTCTGTTCGTCGCGGTCAAGGGGAAAAGGCGCTTATCTGCAATCTAGGTGTTTCTGCGTGCTGCGCCCGCCCAAAGAGTGCCCGGGTGAAAACGACAACGCAGGCATGTCGGGTGCCACTGTCCGCACCAGCACAGCAAGTTTTGAGCAAATATCTCCTTCCGTTCGGCCGCAATGGCAAGAAGCTTGTGCATCTTCTCTGTTCGTCGCGGTCAATGGGAAAAGGCGCTTATCTGCAATCTAGGTGTTTCTGCGTGCTGCGCCCGCCCAAAGAGTGCCCGGGTGAAAACGACAACGCAGGCATGTCGGGTGCCACTGTCTGCACCAGCACAGCAAGTTTTGAGCAAATATCTCCTTCCGTTCTGCCACAATGGCAAGAAGCTTGTGCATCTTCTCTGTTCGTCGCGGTCAATGGGAAAATGCGCTTATCTGCAATCTAAGTGTTTCTGCGTGCTGCGCCCGCCCAAAGAGTGCCCGGGTGAAAACGACAACGCAGGCATGTCGGGTGCCACTGTCTGCACCAGCACAGCAAGTTTTGAGCAAATATCTCCTTCCGTTCTGCCGCAATGGCAAGAAGCTTGTGCATCTTCTCTGTTCGTCGCGGTCAATGGGAAAAGGCGCTTATCTGCAATCTAAGTGTTTCTGCGTGCTGCGCCCGCCCAAAGAGTGCCCGGGTGAAAACGACAACGCAGGCATGTCGGGTGCCACTGTCTGCACCAGCACAGCAAGTTTTGAGCAAATATCTCCTTCCGTTCGGCCGCAATGGCAAGAAGCTCGTGCATCTTCTCTGTTCGTCGCGGTCAAAGGGAAAAGGCGCTTATCTGCAATCTAGGTGTTTCTGCGTGCTACGCCCGCCCAAAGAGTGCCCGGTGAAAACGAAAACGCAGGCATGTCGGGTGCCACTGTCTGCACCAGCACAGCAAGTTTTGAGCAAATATCTCCTTCCGTTCGGACGCAATGGCAAGAAGCTTGTGCATCTTCTCTGTTCGTCGCGGTCAATGGGAAAAGGCGCTTATCTGCAATCTAGGTGTTTCTGCGTGCTGCGCCCGCCCAAAGAGTGCCCGGGTGAAAACGACAACGCATGCAAGTCGTGTGCCACTGTCTGCACCAGCACAGCAAGTTTTGAGCAAATATCTCCTTCCGTTCGGCCGCAATGGCAAGAAGCTTGTGCATCTTCTCTGTTCGTCGCGGTCAAGGGGAAAAGGCGCTTATCTGCAATCTAGGTGTTTCTGCGTGCTGCGCCCGCCCAAAGAGTGCCCGGGTGAAAACGACAACGCAGGCAAGTCGTGTGCCACTGTCTGCACCAGCACAGCAAGTTTTGAGCAAATATCTCCTTCCGTTCGGCCGCAATGGCAAGAAGCTTGTGCATCTTCTCTGTTCGTCGCGGTCAATGGGAAAAGGCGCTTATCTGCAATGTAGGTGTTTCTGCGGGCTGAGCCCGCCCAAAGAGTGCCCGGGTGAAAACGACAAGGCAGGCATGTCGGGTGCCACTGTCTGCACCAGCACAGCAAGTTTTGAGCAAATATCTCCTTCCGTTCGGCCGCAATGGCAAGAAGCTTGTGCATCTTCTCTGTTCGTCGCGGTCAATGGGAAAAGGCGCTTATCTGCAATCTAAGTGTTTCTGCGTGCTGCGCCCGCCAAAAGAGTGCCCGGGTGAAAACGACAACGCAGGCATGTCGGGTGCCACTGTCTGCACCAGGACAGAAAGTTTTGAGCAAATATCTCCTTCCGTTCGGCCGCAATGGCAAGAAGCTTGTGCATCTTCTCTGTTCGTCGCGGTCAAAGGGAAAAGGCGCTTATCTGCAATCTAAGTGTTTCTGCGTGCTGCGCCCGCCCAAAGAGTGCCCGGGTGAAAACGACAACGCAGGCATGTCGGGTGCCACTGTCTGCACCAGCACAGCAAGTTTTGAGCAAATATCTCCTTCCGTTCTGCCGCAATGGCAAGAAGCTTGTGCATCTTCTCTGTTCGTCGCGGTCAATGGGAAAAGACGCTTATCTGCAATCTAAGTGTTTCTGCGTGCTGCGCCCGCCAAAAGAGTGCCCGGGTGAAAACGACAACTCAGGCATGTCATGTGCCACTGTCTGGACCAGCACAGCAAGTTTTGAGCAAATATCTCCTTCCGTTCGGCCGCAATGGCAAGAAGCTTATGCATCTTCTCTGTTCGTCGCGGTCAATGGGAAAAGGCGCTTATCTGCAATCTAGGTGTTTCTGCGTGCTGCGCCCGCCCAAAGAGTGCCCGGGTGAAAACGACAACGCAGGCATGTCGGGTGCCACTGTCTGCACCAGCACAGCAAGTTTTGAGCAAATATCTCCTTCCGTTCGGCCGCAATGGCAAGAAGCTCGTGCATCTTCTCTGTTCGTCGCGGTCAAAGGGAAAAGGCGCTTATCTGCAATCTAGGTGTTTCTGCGTGCTACGCCCGCCCAAAGAGTGCCCGGTGAAAACGAAAACGCAGGCATGTCGGGTGCCACTGTCTGCACCAGCACAGCAAGTTTTGAGCAAATATCTCCTTCCGTTCGGACGCAATGGCAAGAAGCTTGTGCATCTTCTCTGTTCGTCGCGGTCAATGGGAAAAGGCGCTTATCTGCAATCTAGGTGTTTCTGCGTGCTGCGCCCGCCCAAAGAGTGCCCGGGTGAAAACGACAACGCATGCAAGTCGTGTGCCACTGTCTGCACCAGCACAGCAAGTTTTGAGCAAATATCTCCTTCCGTTCGGCCGCAATGGCAAGAAGCTTGTGCATCTTCTCTGTTCGTCGCGGTCAATGGGAAAAGGCGCTTATCTGCAATCTAAGTGTTTCTGCGTGCTGCGCCCGCCCAAAGAGTGCCCGGGTGAAAACGACAACGCAGGCATGTCGGGTGCCACTGTCTGCACCAGCACAGCAAGTTTTGAGCAAATATCTCCTTCCGTTCTGCCACAATGGCAAGAAGCTTGTGCATCTTCTCTGTTCGTCGCGGTCAATGGGAAAAGGCGCTTATCTGCAATCTAAGTGTTTCTGCGTGCTGCGCCCGCCCAAAGAGTGCCCGGGTGAAAACGACAACGCAGGCATGTCGGGTGCCACTGTCTGCACCAGCACAGCAAGTTTTGAGCAAATATCTCCTTCCGTTCGGCCGCAATGGCAAGAAGCTTGTGCATCTTCTCTGTTCGTCGCGGTCAAGGGGAAAAGGCGCTTATCTGCAATCTAGGTGTTTCTGCGTGCTGCGCCCGTCCAAAGAGTGCCCGGGTGAAAACGACAAGGCAGGCATGTCGGGTGCCACTGTCTGCACCAGCACAGCAAGTTTTGAGCAAATATCTCCTTCCGTTCGGCCGCAATGGCAAGAAGCTTGTGTATCTTCTCTGTTCGTCGCGGTCAATGGGAAAAGGCGCTTATCTGCAATCTAGGTGTTTCTGCGTGCTGCGCCCGCCCAAAGAGTGCCCGGGTGAAAACGACAAAGCAGGCATGTCAGGTGCCATTGTCTGCACCAGCACAGCAAGTTTTGAGCAAATATCTCCTTCCGTTCGGCCGCAATGGAAATAAGCTTGTGCATCTTCTCTGTTCGTCGCTATCAATGGGAATAGGCGCTTATCTGCAATCTAGGTGTTTCTGCGTGCTGCGCCCGCCCAAAGAGTGCCCGGGTGAAAACGACAACGCAGGCATGTCGGGTGCCACTGTCTGCACCAGCACAGCAAGTTTTGAGCAAATATCTCCTTCCGTTCTGCCGCAATGGGAAGAAGCTTGTGCATCTTCTCTGTTCGTCGCGGTCAATGGGAAAAGGCGCTTATCTGCAATCTAGGTGTTTCTGCGTGCTGCGCCCGCCCAAAGAGTGCCCGGGTGAAAACGACATTGCATGCATGTCGGGTGCCACTGTCTGCACCAGCACAGCAAGTTTTGAGCAAATATCTCCTTCCTTTCGGCCGCAATGGCAAGAAGCTTGTGCATCTTCTCTGTTCGTCGCGGTCAATGGGAAAAGGCGCTTATCTGCAATCTAGGTGTTTCTGCGTGCTGCGCCCGCCCAAAGAGTGCCCGGGTGAAAACGACAACGCAGGCATGTCGGGTTCCACTGTCTGCACCAGCACAGCAAGTTTTGAGCAAATATCTCCTTCCGTTCGGCCGCAATGGCAAGAAGCTTGTGCATCTTCTCTGTTCGTCGCTATCAATGGGAAAAGGCGCTTATCTGCAATCTAAGTGTTTCTGCGTGCTGCGCCCGCCCAAAGAGTGCCCGGGTGAAAACGACAACGCAGGCATGTCGGGTGCCACTGTCTGCACCAGCACAGCAAGTTTTGAGCAAATATCTCCTTCCGTTCTGCCGCAATGGCAAGAAGCTTGTGCATCTTCTCTGTTCGTCGCGGTCAATGGGAAAAGGCGCTTATCTGCAATCTAAGTGTTTCTGCGTGCTGCGCCCGCCCAAAGAGTGCCCGGGTGAAAACGACAACGCAGGCATGTCGGGTGCCACTGTCTGCACCAGCACAGCAAGTTTTGAGCAAATATCTCCTTCCGTTCTGCCGCAATGGCAAGAAGCTTGTGCATCTTCTCTGTTCGTCGCGGTCAATGGGAAAAGGCGCTTATCTGCAATCTAGGTGTTTCTGCGTGCTGCGCCCGCCCAAAGAGTGCCCGGGTGAAAACGACATTGCATGCATGTCGGGTGCCACTGTCTGCACCAGCACAGCAAGTTTTGAGCAAATATCTCCTTCCTTTCGGCCGCAATGGCAAGAAGCTTGTGCATCTTCTCTGTTCGTCGCGGTCAATGGGAAAAGGCGCTTATCTGCAATCTAGGTGTTTCTGCGTGCTGCGCCCGCCCAAAGAGTGCCCGGGTGAAAACGACAACGCAGGCAAGTCGTGTGCCACTGTCTGCACCAGCACAGCAAGTTTTGAGCAAATATCTCCTTCCGTTCGGCCTCAATGGCAAGAAGCTTGTGCATCTTCTCTGTTCGTCGCGGTCAATGGGAAAAGGCGCTTATCTGCAATCTAGGTGTTTCTGCGGGCTGAGCCCGCCCAAAGAGTGCCCGGGTGAAAACGACAAGGCAGGCATGTCGGGTGCCACTGTCTGCACCAGCACAGCAAGTTTTGAGCAAATATCTCCTTCCGTTCGGCCGCAATGGCAAGAAGCTTGTGCATCTTCTCTGTTCGTCGCGGTCAATGGGAAAAGGCGCTTATCTGCAATCTAGGTGTTTCTGCGTGCTGCGCCCGCCAAAAGAGTGCCCGGGTGAAAACGACAACTCAGGCATGTCGGGTGCCACTGTCTGCACCAGGACAGAAAGTTTTGAGCAAATATCTCCTTCCGTTCGGCCGCAATGGCAAGAAGCTTGTGCATCTTCTCTGTTCGTCGCGGTCAATGGGAAAAGGCGCTTATCTGCAATCTAAGTGTTTCTGCGTGCTGCGCCCGCCCAAAGAGTGCCCGGGTGAAAACGACAACGCAGGCATGTCGGGTTCCACTGTCTGCACCAGCACAGCAAGTTTTGAGCAAATATCTCCTTCCGTTCGGCCGCAATGGCAAGAAGCTTGTGCATCTTCTCTGTTCGTCGCTATCAATGGGAATAGGCGCTTATCTGCAATCTAGGTGTTTCTGCGTGCTGCGCCCGCCCAAAGAGTGCCCGGGTGAAAACGACAACGCAGGCATGTCGGGTGCCACTGTCTGCACCAGCACAGCAAGTTTTGAGCAAATATCTCCTTCCGTTCGGCCGCAATGGCAAGAAGCTTGTGCATCTTCTCTGTTCGTCGCTATCAATGGGAATAGGCGCTTATCTGCAATCTAGGTGTTTCTGCGTGCTGCGCCCGCCCAAAGAGTGCCCGGGTGAAAACGACAACGCAGGCATGTCGGGTGCCACTGTCTGCACCAGCACAGCAAGTTTTGAGCAAATATCTCCTTCCGTTCGGCCGCAATGGCAAGAAGCTTGTGCATCTTCTCTGTTCGTCGCGGTCAATGGGAAAAGGCGCTTATCTGCAATCTAGGTGTTTCTGCGTGCTGCGCCCGCCCAAAGAGTGCCCGGGTGAAAACGACAACGCAGGCATGTCGGGTGCCACTGTCTGCACCAGCACAGCAAGTTTTGAGCAAATATCTCCTTCCGTTCGGCCGCAATGGCAAGAAGCTTGTGCATCTTCTCTGTTCGTCGCGGTCAATGGGAAAAGGCGCTTATCTGCAATCTAGGTGTTTCTGCGTGCTGCGCCCGCCCAAAGAGTGCCCGGGTGAAAACGACAACGCAGGCATGTCGGGTGCCACTGTCTGCACCAGCACAGCAAGTTTTGAGCAAATATCTCCTTCCGTTCTGCCACAATGGCAAGAAGCTTGTGCATCTTCTCTGTTCGTCGCGGTCAATGGGAAAAGGCGCTTATCTGCAATCTAAGTGTTTCTGCGTGCTGCGCCCGCCCAAAGAGTGCCCGGGTGAAAACGACAACGCAGGCATGTCGGGTGCCACTGTCTGCACCAGCACAGCAAGTTTTGAGCAAATATCTCCTTCCGTTCGGCCGCAATGGCAAGAAGCTTGTGCATCTTCTCTGTTCGTCGCGGTCAATGGGAAAAGGCGCTTATCTGCAATCTAAGTGTTTCTGCGTGCTGCGCCCGCCCAAAGAGTGCCCGGGTGAAAACGACAACGCAGGCATGTCGGGTGCCACTGTCTGCACCAGCACAGCAAGTTTTGAGCAAATATCTCCTTCCGTTCGGCCGCAATGGCAAGAAGCTCGTGCATCTTCTCTGTTCGTCGCGGTCAAAGGGAAAAGGCGCTTATCTGCAATCTAGGTGTTTCTGCGTGCTACGCCCGCCCAAAGAGTGCCCGGTGAAAACGAAAACGCAGGCATGTCGGGTGCCACTGTCTGCACCAGCACAGCAAGTTTTGAGCAAATATCTCCTTCCGTTCGGACGCAATGGCAAGAAGCTTGTGCATCTTCTCTGTTCGTCGCGGTCAATGGGAAAAGGCGCTTATCTGCAATCTAGGTGTTTCTGCGTGCTGCGCCCGCCCAAAGAGTGCCCGGGTGAAAACGACAACGCATGCAAGTCGTGTGCCACTGTCTGCACCAGCACAGCAAGTTTTGAGCAAATATCTCCTTCCGTTCGGCCGCAATGGCAAGAAGCTTGTGCATCTTCTCTGTTCGTCGCGGTCAATGGGAAAAGGCGCTTATCTGCAATCTAAGTGTTTCTGCGTGCTGCGCCCGCCCAAAGAGTGCCCGGGTGAAAACGACAACGCAGGCATGTCGGGTGCCACTGTCTGCACCAGCACAGCAAGTTTTGAGCAAATATCTCCTTCCGTTCTGCCACAATGGCAAGAAGCTTGTGCATCTTCTCTGTTCGTCGCGGTCAATGGGAAAAGGCGCTTATCTGCAATCTAAGTGTTTCTGCGTGCTGCGCCCGCCCAAAGAGTGCCCGGGTGAAAACGACAACGCAGGCATGTCGGGTGCCACTGTCTGCACCAGCACAGCAAGTTTTGAGCAAATATCTCCTTCCGTTCTGCCGCAATGGGAAGAAGCTTGTGCATCTTCTCTGTTCGTCGCGGTCAATGGGAAAAGGCGCTTATCTGCAATCTAGGTGTTTCTGCGTGCTGCGCCCGCCCAAAGAGTGCGCGGGTGAAAACGACAACGCAGGCATGTCGGGTGCCACTGTCTGCACCAGCACAGCAAGTTTTGAGCAAATATCTCCTTCCGTTCGGCCGCAATGGCAAGAAGCTTGTGCATCTTCTCTGTTCGTCGCGGTCAATGGGAAAAGGCGCTTATCTGCAATCTAGGTGTTTCTGCGTGCTGCGCCCGCCCAAAGAGTGCCCGGGTGAAAACGACAACGCAGGCATGTCGGGTGCCACTGTCTGCACCAGCACAGCAAGTTTTGAGCAAATATCTCCTTCCGTTCTGCCGCAATGGCAAGAAGCTTGTGCTTCTTCTCTGTTCGTCGCGGTCAATGGGAAAAGGCGCTTATCTGCAATCTAGGTGTTTCTGCGTGCTGCGCCCGCCCAAAGAGTGCCCGGGTGAAAACGACAACGCAGGCATGTCGGGTGCCACTGTCTGCACCAGCACAGCAAGTTTTGAGCAAATATCTCCTTCCGTTCGGCCGCAATGGCAAGAAGCTTGTGCATCTTCTCTGTTCGTCGCTATCAATGGGAATAGGCGCTTATCTGCAATCTAGGTGTTTCTGCGTGCTGCGCCCGCCCAAAGAGTGCCCGGGTGAAAACGACAACGCAGGCATGTCGGGTGCCACTGTCTGCACCAGCACAGCAAGTTTTGAGCAAATATCTCCTTCCGTTCGGCCGCAATGGCAAGAAGCTTGTGCATCTTCTCTGTTCGTCGCGGTCAATGGGAAAAGGCGCTTATCTGCAATCTAGGTGTTTCTGCGTGCTGCGCCCGCCCAAAGAGTGCCCGGGTGAAAACGACAACGCAGGCATGTCGGGTGCCACTGTCTGCACCAGCACAGCAAGTTTTGAGCAAATATCTCCTTCCGTTCGGCCGCAATGGCAAGAAGCTTGTGCATCTTCTCTGTTCGTCGCGGTCAATGGGAAAAGGCGCTTATCTGCAATCTAGGTGTTTCTGCGTGCTGCGCCCGCCCAAAGAGTGCCCGGGTGAAAACGACAACGCAGGCATGTCGGGTGCCACTGTCTGCACCAGCACAGCAAGTTTTGAGCAAATATCTCTTTCCGTTCGGCCGCAATGGCAAGAAGCTTGTGCATCTTCTCTGTTCTTCGCGGTCAATGGGAAAAGGCGCTTATCTGCAATCTAAGTGTTTCTGCGTGCTGCGCCCGCCCAAAGAGTGCCCGGGTGAAAACGACAACGCAGGCATGTCGGGTGCCACTGTCTGCACCAGCACAGCAAGTTTTGAGCAAATATCTCCTTCCGTTCGGCCGCAATGGCAAGAAGCTCGTGCATCTTCTCTGTTCGTCGCGGTCAATGGGAAAAGGCGCTTATCTGCAATTTAGGTGTTTCTGCGGGCTGAGCCCGCCCAAAGAGTGCCCGGGTGAAAACGACAAGGCACGCATGTCGGGTGCCACTGTCTGCACCAGCACAGCAAGTTTTGAGCAAATATCTCCTTCCGTTCGGCCGCAATGGCAAGAAGCTTGTTCATCTTCTCTGTTCGTCGCGGTCAATGGGAAAAGGCGCTTATCTGCAATCTAGGTGTTTCTGCGTGCTGCGCCCGCCTAAAGAGTGCCCGGGTGAAAACGACAACGCAGGCATGTCGGGTGCCACTGTCTGCACCAGCACAGCAAGTTTTGAGCAAATATCTCCTTCCGTTCGGACGCAATGGCAAGAAGCTTGTGCATCTTCTCTGTTCGTCGCGGTCAATGGGAAAAGGCGCTTATCTGCAATCTAGGTGTTTCTGCGTGCTGCGCCCGCCCAAAGAGTGCCCGGGTGAAAACGACAACGCAGGCATGTCGGGTGCCACTGTCTGCACCAGCACAGCAAGTTTTGAGCAAATATCTCCTTCCGTTCGGCCGCAATGGAAAGAAGCTTGTGCATCTTCTCTGTTCGTCGCGGTCAATGGGAAAAGGCGCTTATCTGCAATCTAGGTGTTTCTGCGTGCGGCGCCCGCCCAAAGAGTGCGCGGGTGAAAACGACAACGCAGGCATGTCGGGTGCCACTGTCTGCACCAGCACAGCAAGTTTTGAGCAAATATCTCCTTCCGTTCGGCCGCAATGGCAAGAAGCTTGTGCATCTTCTCTGTTCGTCGCGGTCAATGGGAAAAGGCGCTTATCTGCAATCTAGGTGTTTCTGCGTGCTGCGCCCGCCCAAAGAGTGCCCGGGTGAAAACGACAACGCAGGCATGTCGGGTGCCACTGTCTGCACCAGCACAGCAAGTTTTGAGCAAATATCTCCTTCCGTTCGGCCGCAATGGCAAGAAGCTTGTGCATCTTCTCTGTTCGTCGCGGTCAATGGGAAAAGGCGCTTATCTGCAATCTAGGTGTTTCTGCGTGCTGCGCCCGCCCAAAGAGTGCCCGGGTGAAAACGACAACGCAGGCATGTCGGGTGCCACTGTCTGCACCAGCACAGCAAGTTTTGAGCAAATATCTCTTTCCGTTCGGCCGCAATGGCAAGAAGCTTGTGCATCTTCTCTGTTCTTCGCGGTCAATGGGAAAAGGCGCTTATCTGCAATCTAAGTGTTTCTGCGTGCTGCGCCCGCCCAAAGAGTGCCCGGGTGAAAACGACAACGCAGGCATGTCGGGTGCCACTGTCTGCACCAGCACAGCAAGTTTTGAGCAAATATCTCCTTCCGTTCGGCCGCAATGGCAAGAAGCTCGTGCATCTTCTCTGTTCGTCGCGGTCAATGGGAAAAGGCGCTTATCTGCAATTTAGGTGTTTCTGCGGGCTGAGCCCGCCCAAAGAGTGCCCGGGTGAAAACGACAAGGCACGCATGTCGGGTGCCACTGTCTGCACCAGCACAGCAAGTTTTGAGCAAATATCTCCTTCCGTTCGGCCGCAATGGCAAGAAGCTTGTTCATCTTCTCTGTTCGTCGCGGTCAATGGGAAAAGGCGCTTATCTGCAATCTAGGTGTTTCTGCGTGCTGCGCCCGCCTAAAGAGTGCCCGGGTGAAAACGACAACGCAGGCATGTCGGGTGCCACTGTCTGCACCAGCACAGCAAGTTTTGAGCAAATATCTCCTTCCGTTCGGCCGCAATGGCAAGAAGCTTGTGCATCTTCTCTGTTCGTCGCGGTCAATGGGAAAAGGCGCTTATCTGCAATCTAGGTGTTTCTGCGTGCTGCGCCCGCCCAAAGAGTGCCCGGGTGAAAACGACAACGCAGGCATGTCGGGTGCCACTGTCTGCACCAGCACAGCAAGTTTTGAGCAAATATCTCCTTCCGTTCGGCCGCAATGGCAAGAAGCTTGTGCATCTTCTCTGTTCGTCGCGGTCAATGGGAAAAGGCGCTTATCTGCAATCTAAGTGTTTCTGCGTGCTGCGCCCGCCCAAAGAGTGCCCGGGTGAAAACGACAACGCAGGCATGTCGGGTGCCACTGTCTGCACCAGCACAGCAAGTTTTGAGCAAATATCTCCTTCCGTTCGGCCGCAATGGCAAGAAGCTTGTGCATCTTCTCTGTTCGTCGCGGTCAATGGGAAAAGGCGCTTATCTGCAATCTAGGTGTTTCTGCGTGCTGCGCCCGCCCAAAGAGTGCGCGGGTGAAAACGACAACGCAGGCATGTCGGGTGCCACTGTCTGCACCAGCACAGCAAGTTTTGAGCAAATATCTCCTTCCGTTCGGCCGCAATGGCAAGAAGCTTGTGCATCTTCTCTGTTCGTCGCGGTCAATGGGAAAAGGCGCTTATCTGCAATCTAAGTGTTTCTGCGTGCTGCGCCCGCCCAAAGAGTGCCCGGGTGAAAACGACAACGCAGGCATGTCGGGTGCCACTGTCTGCACCAGCACAGCAAGTTTTGAGCAAATATCTCCTTCCGTTCGGCCGCAATGGCAAGAAGCTTGTGCATCTTCTCTGTTCGTCGCGGTCAATGGGAAAAGGCGCTTATCTGCAATTTAGGTGTTTCTGCGGGCTGAGCCCGCCCAAAGAGTGCCCGGGTGAAAACGACAAGGCACGCATGTCGGGTGCCACTGTCTGCACCAGCACAGCAAGTTTTGAGCAAATATCTCCTTCCGTTCGGCCGCAATGGCAAGAAGCTTGTTCATCTTCTCTGTTCGTCGCGGTCAATGGGAAAAGGCGCTTATCTGCAATCTAGGTGTTTCTGCGTGCTGCGCCCGCCCAAAGAGTGCCCGGGTGAAAACGACAACGCAGGCATGTCGGGTGCCACTGTCTGCACCAGCACAGCAAGTTTTGAGCAAATATATCCTTCCGTTCGGCCGCAATGGCAAGAAGCTTGTGCATCTTCTCTGTTCGTCGCGGTCAATGAGAAAAGGCGCTTATCTGCAATCTAGGTGTTTCTGCGTGCTGCGCCCGCCCAAAGAGTGCCCGGGTGAAAACGACAACGCAGGCATGTCGGGTGCCACTGTCTGCACCAGCACAGCAAGTTTTGAGCAAATATCTCCTTCCGTTCGGCCGCAATGGCAAGAAGCTTGTGCATCTTCTCTGTTCGTCGCGGTCAGTGGGAAAAGGCGCTTATCTGCAATCTAGGTGTTTCTGCGTGCTGCGCCCGCCCAAAGAGTGCGCGGTTGAAAACGACAACGCAGGCATGTCGGGTGCCACTGTCTGCACCAGCACAGCAAGTTTTGAGCAAATATCTCCTTCCGTTCTGCCGCAATGGGAAGAAGCTTGTGCATCTTCTCTGTTCGTCGCGGTCAATGGGAAAAGGCGCTTATCTGCAATCTAGGTGTTTCTGCGTGCTGCGCCCGCCCAAAGAGTGCGCGGGTGAAAACGACAACGCAGGCATGTCGGGTGCCACTGTCTGCACCAGCACAGCAAGTTTTGAGCAAATATCTCCTTCCGTTCGGCCGCAATGGCAAGAAGCTTGTGCATCTTCTCTGTTCGTCGCGGTCAATGGGAAAAGGCGCTTATCTGCAATCTAGGTGTTTCTGCGTGCTGCGCCCGCCCAAAGAGTGCCCGGGTGAAAACGACAACGCAGGCATGTCGGGTGCCACTGTCTGCACCAGCACAGCAAGTTTTGAGCAAATATCTCCTTCCGTTCTGCCACAATGGCAAGAAGCTTGTGCATCTTCTCTGTTCGTCGCGGTCAATGGGAAAATGCGCTTATCTGCAATCTAAGTGTTTCTGCGTGCTGCGCCCGCCCAAAGAGTGCCCGGGTGAAAACGACAACGCAGGCATGTCGGGTGCCACTGTCTGCACCAGCACAGCAAGTTTTGAGCAAATATCTCCTTCCGTTCTGCCGCAATGGCAAGAAGCTTGTGCATCTTCTCTGTTCGTCGCGGTCAATGGGAAAAGGCGCTTATCTGCAATCTAAGTGTTTCTGCGTGCTGCGCCCGCCCAAAGAGTGCCCGGGTGAAAACGACAACGCAGGCATGTCGGGTGCCACTGTCTGCACCAGCACAGCAAGTTTTGAGCAAATATCTCCTTCCGTTCTGCCGCAATGGCAAGAAGCTTGTGCATCTTCTCTGTTCGTCGCGGTCAATGGGAAAAGGCGCTTATCTGCAATCTAGGTGTTTCTGCGTGCTGCGCCCGCCCAAAGAGTGCGCGGGTGAAAACGACAACGCAGGCATGTCGGGTGCCACTGTCTGCACCAGCACAGCAAGTTTTGAGCAAATATTTCCTTCCGTTCGGCCGCAATGGCAAGAAGCTTGTGCATCTTCTCTGTTCGTCGCGGTCAATGGGAAAAGGCGCTTATCTGCAATCTAGGTGTTTCTGCGTGCTGCGCCCGCCCAAAGAGTGCCCGGGTGAAAACGACAACGCAGGCATGTCGGGTGCCACTGTCTGCACCAGCACAGCAAGTTTTGAGCAAATATCTCCTTCCGTTCGGCCGCAATGGCAAGAAGCTTATGCATCTTCTCTGTTCGTCGCGGTCAAAGGGAAAAGGCGCTTATCTGCAATCTAGGTGTTTCTGCGTGCTACGCCCGCCCAAAGAGTGCCCGGTGAAAACGAAAACGCAGGCATGTCGGGTGCCACTGTCTGCACCAGCACAGCAAGTTTTGAGCAAATATCTCCTTCCGTTCGGACGCAATGGCAAGAAGCTTGTGCATCTTCTCTGTTCGTCGCGGTCAATGGGAAAAGGCGCTTATCTGCAATCTAGGTGTTTCTGCGTGCTGCGCCCGCCCAAAGAGTGCCCGGGTGAAAACGACAACGCATGCAAGTCGTGTGCCACTGTCTGCACCAGCACAGCAAGTTTTGAGCAAATATCTCCTTCCGTTCGGCCGCAATGGCAAGAAGCTTGTGCATCTTCTCTGTTCGTCGCGGTCAATGGGAAAAGGCGCTTATCTGCAATCTAAGTGTTTCTGCGTGCTGCGCCCGCCCAAAGAGTGCCCGGGTGAAAACGACAACGCAGGCATGTCGGGTGCCACTGTCTGCACCAGCACAGCAAGTTTTGAGCAAATATCTCCTTCCGTTCTGCCACAATGGCAAGAAGCTTGTGCATCTTCTCTGTTCGTCGCGGTCAATGGGAAAAGGCGCTTATCTGCAATCTAGGTGTTTCTGCGTGCTGCGCCCGCCCAAAGAGTGCCCGGGTGAAAACGACAACGCAGGCATGTCGGGTGCCACTGTCTGCACCAGCACAGCAAGTTTTGAGCAAATATCTCCTTCCGTTCGGCCGCAATGGCAAGAAGCTTGTGCATCTTCTCTGTTCGTCGCGGTCAAGGGGAAAAGGCGCTTATCTGCAATCTAGGTGTTTCTGCGTGCTGCGCCCGTCCAAAGAGTGCCCGGGTGAAAACGACAAGGCAGGCATGTCGGGTGCCACTGTCTGCACCAGC
Organism: Hyla sarda; assembly: GCF_029499605.1. NCBI lineage: Eukaryota > Metazoa > Chordata > Amphibia > Anura > Hylidae > Hyla > Hyla sarda. Next base: position 7,842 of record NW_026609089.1, on the reverse strand, counting down.
ACAGCAAGTTTTGAGCAAATATCTCCTTCCGTTCGGCCGCAATGGCAAGAAGCTTGTGTATCTTCTCTGTTCGTCGCGGTCAATGGGAAAAGGCGCTTATCTGCAATCTAGGTGTTTCTGCGTGCTGCGCCCGCCCAAAGAGTGCCCGGGTGAAAACGACAACGCAGGCAAGTCGTGTGCCACTGTCTGCACCAGCACAGCAAGTTTTGAGCAAATATCTCCTTCCGTTCGGCCGCAATGGCAAGAAGCTTGTGCATCTTCTCTGTTCGTCGCGGTCAATGGGAAAAGGCGCTTATCTGCAATCTAGGTGTTTCTGCGGGTTGAGCCCGCCCAAAGAGTGCCCGGGTGAAAACGACAAGGCAGGCATGTCGGGTGCCACTGTCTGCACCAGCACAGCAAGTTTTGAGCAAATATCTCCTTCCGTTCGGCCGCAATGGCAAGAAGCTTGTGCATCTTCTCTGTTCGTCGCGGTCAATGGGAAAAGACGCTTATCTGCAATCTAGGTGTTTCTGCGTGCTGCGCCCGCCCAAAGAGTGCCCGGGTGAAAACGACAACTCAGGCATGTCATGTGCCACTGGACCAGCACAGCAAGTTTTGAGCAAATATCTCCTTCCGTTCGGCCGCAATGGAAAGAAGCTTGTGCATCTTCTCTGTTCGTCGCGGTCAATGGGAAAAGGCGCTTATCTGCAATCTAGGTGTTTCTGCGTGCTGCGCCCGCCCAAAGAGTGCCCGGGTGAAAACGACAACGCAGGCATGTCGGGTTCCACTGTCTGCACCAGCACAGCAAGTTTTGAGCAAATATCTCCTTCCGTTCGGCCGCAATGGCAAGAAGCTTGTGCATCTTCTCTGTTCGTCGCTATCAATGGGAATAGGCGCTTATCTGCAATCTAGGTGTTTCTGCGTGCTGCGCCCGCCCAAAGAGTGCCCGGGTGAAAACGACAACGCAGGCATGTCGGGTGCCACTGTCTGCACCAGCACAGCAAGTTTTGAGCAAATATCTCCTTCCGTTCTGCCGCAATGGGAAGAAGCTTGTGCATCTTCTCTGTTCGTCGCGGTCAATGGGAAAAGGCGCTTATCTGCAATCTAGGTGTTTCTGCGTGCTGCGCCCGCCCAAAGAGTGCGCGGGTGAAAACGACAAAGCAGGCATGTCGGGTGCCACTGTCTGCACCAGCACAGCAAGTTTTGAGCAAATATCTCCTTCCGTTCTGCCGCAATGGCAAGAAGCTTGTGCTTCTTCTCTGTTCGTCGCGGTCAATGGGAAAAGGCGCTTATCTGCAATCTAGGTGTTTCTGCGTGCTGCGCCCGCCCAAAGAGTGCGCGGGTGAAAACGACAACGCAGGCATGTCGGGTGCCACTGTCTGCACCAGCACAGCAAGTTTTGAGCAAATATTTCCTTCCGTTCGGCCGCAATGGCAAGAAGCTTGTGCATCTTCTCTGTTCGTCGCGGTCAATGGGAAAAGGCGCTTATCTGCAATCTAGGTGTTTCTGCGTGCTGCGCCCGCCCAAAGAGTGCCCGGGTGAAAACGACAACGCAGGCATGTCGGGTGCCACTGTCTGCACCAGCACAGCAAGTTTTGAGCAAATATCTCCTTCCGTTCGGCCGCAATGGCAAGAAGCTTGTGCATCTTCTCTGTTCGTCGCGGTCAATGGGAAAAGGCGCTTATCTGCAATCTAGGTGGTTCTGCGTGCTGCGCCCGCCCAAAGAGTGCCCGGGTGAAAACGACAACGCAGGCATGTCGGGTGCCACTGTCTGCACCAGCACAGCAAGTTTTGAGCAAATATCTCCTTCCGTTCGGCCGCAATGGCAAGAAGCTTGTGCATATTCTCTGTTCGTCGCGGTCAATGGGAAAAGGCGCTTATCTGCAATCTAGGTGTTTCTGCGTGCTGCGCCCGCCCAAAGAGTGCCCGGGTGAAAACGACAACGCAGGCATGTCGGGTGCCACTGTCTGCACCAGCACAGCAAGTTTTGAGCAAATATCTCCTTCCGTTCTGCCACAATGGCAAGAAGCTTGTGCATCTTCTCTGTTCGTCGCGGTCAATGGGAAAAGGCGCTTATCTGCAATCTAAGTGTTTCTGCGTGCTGCGCCCGCCCAAAGAGTGCCCGGGTGAAAACGACAACGCAGGCATGTCGGGTGCCACTGTCTGCACCAGCACAGCAAGTTTTGAGCAAATATCTCCTTCCGTTCTGCCGCAATGGCAAGAAGCTTGTGCATCTTCTCTGTTCGTCGCGGTCAATGGGAAAAGGCGCTTATCTGCAATCTAAGTGTTTCTGCGTGCTGCGCCCGCCCAAAGAGTGCCCGGGTGAAAACGACAACGCAGGCATGTCGGGTGCCACTGTCTGCACCAGCACAGCAAGTTTTGAGCAAATATCTCCTTCCGTTCTGCCGCAATGGGAAGAAGCTTGTGCATCTTCTCTGTTCGTCGCGGTCAATGGGAAAAGGCGCTTATCTGCAATCTAGGTGTTTCTGCGTGCTGCGCCCGCCCAAAGAGTGCCCGGGTGAAAACGACATTGCATGCATGTCGGGTGCCACTGTCTGCACCAGCACAGCAAGTTTTGAGCAAATATCTCCTTCCTTTCGGCCGCAATGGCAAGAAGCTTGTGCATCTTCTCTGTTCGTCGCGGTCAATGGGAAAAGGCGCTTATCTGCAATCTAGGTGTTTCTGCGTGCTGCGCCCGCCCAAAGAGTGCCCGGGTGAAAACGACAACGCAGGCAAGTCGTGTGCCACTGTCTGCACCAGCACAGCAAGTTTTGAGCAAATATCTCCTTCCGTTCGGCCGCAATGGCAAGAAGCTTGTGCATCTTCTCTGTTCGTCGCGGTCAATGGGAAAAGGCGCTTATCTGCAATCTAGGTGTTTCTGCGGGCTGAGCCCGCCCAAAGAGTGCCCGGGTGAAAACGACAAGGCAGGCATGTCGGGTGCCACTGTCTGCACCAGCACAGCAAGTTTTGAGCAAATATCTCCTTCCGTTCGGCCGCAATGGCAAGAAGCTTGTGCATCTTCTCTGTTCGTCGCGGTCAATGGGAAAAGGCGCTTATCTGCAATCTAGGTGTTTCTGCGTGCTGCGCCCGCCAAAAGAGTGCCCGGGTGAAAACGACAACTCAGGCATGTCGGGTGCCACTGTCTGCACCAGGACAGCAAGTTTTGAGCAAATATCTCCTTCCGTTCGGCCGCAATGGCAAGAAGCTTGTGCATCTTCTCTGTTCGTCGCGGTCAATGGGAAAAGGCGCTTATCTGCAATCTAAGTGTTTCTGCGTGCTGCGCCCGCCCAAAGAGTGCCCGGGTGAAAACGACAACGCAGGCATGTCGGGTGCCACTGTCTGCACCAGCACAGCAAGTTTTGAGCAAATATCTCCTTCCGTTCTGCCGCAATGGCAAGAAGCTTGTGCATCTTCTCTGTTCGTCGCGGTCAATGGGAAAAGACGCTTATCTGCAATCTAGGTGTTTCTGCGTGCTGCGCACGCCCAAAGAGTGCCCGGGTGAAAACGACAACTCAGGCATGTCATGTGCCACTGTCTGGACCAGCACAGCAAGTTTTGAGCAAATATCTCCTTCCGTTCGGCCGCAATGGAAAGAAGCTTGTGCATCTTCTCTGTTCGTCGCGGTCAATGGGAAAAGGCGCTTATCTGCAATCTAGGTGTTTCTGCGTGCTGCGCCCGCCCAAAGAGTGCCCGGGTGAAAACGACAACGCAGGCATGTCGGGTTCCACTGTCTGCACCAGCACAGCAAGTTTTGAGCAAATATCTCCTTCCGTTCGGCCGCAATGGCAAGAAGCTTGTGCATCTTCTCTGTTCGTCGCGGTCAATGGGAAAAGGCGCTTATCTGCAATCTAGGTGTTTCTGCGTGCTGCGCCCGCCCAAAGAGTGCGCGGGTGAAAACGACAACGCAGGCATGTCGGGTGCCACTGTCTGCACCAGCACAGCAAGTTTTGAGCAAATATCTCCTTCCGTTCTGCCACAATGGCAAGAAGCTTGTGCATCTTCTCTGTTCGTCGCGGTCAATGGGAAAAGGCGCTTATCTGCAATCTAAGTGTTTCTGCGTGCTGCGCCCGCCCAAAGAGTGCCCGGGTGAAAACGACAACGCAGGCATGTCGGGTGCCACTGTCTGCACCAGCACAGCAAGTTTTGAGCAAATATCTCTTTCCGTTCGGCCGCAATGGCAAGAAGCTTGTGCATCTTCTCTGTTCTTCGCGGTCAATGGGAAAAGGCGCTTATCTGCAATCTAAGTGTTTCTGCGTGCTGCGCCCGCCCAAAGAGTGCCCGGGTGAAAACGACAACGCAGGCATGTCGGGTGCCACTGTCTGCACCAGCACAGCAAGTTTTGAGCAAATATCTCCTTCCGTTCGGCCGCAATGGCAAGAAGCTCGTGCATCTTCTCTGTTCGTCGCGGTCAATGGGAAAAGGCGCTTATCTGCAATTTAGGTGTTTCTGCGGGCTGAGCCCGCCCAAAGAGTGCCCGGGTGAAAACGACAAGGCACGCATGTCGGGTGCCACTGTCTGCACCAGCACAGCAAGTTTTGAGCAAATATCTCCTTCCGTTCGGCCGCAATGGCAAGAAGCTTGTTCATCTTCTCTGTTCGTCGCGGTCAATGGGAAAAGGCGCTTATCTGCAATCTAGGTGTTTCTGCGTGCAGCGCCCGCCTAAAGAGTGCCCGGGTGAAAACGACAACGCAGGCATGTCGGGTGCCACTGTCTGCACCAGCACAGCAAGTTTTGAGCAAATATCTCCTTCCGTTCGGCCGCAATGGCAAGAAGCTTGTGCATCTTCTCTGTTCGTCGCGGTCAATGGGAAAAGGCGCTTATCTGCAATCTAGGTGTTTCTGCGTGCTGCGCCCGCCCAAAGAGTGCCCGGGTGAAAACGACAACGCAGGCATGTCGGGTGCCACTGTCTGCACCAGCACAGCAAGTTTTGAGCAAATATCTCCTTCCGTTCGGCCGCAATGGCAAGAAGCTTGTGCATCTTCTCTGTTCGTCGCGGTCAATGGGAAAAGGCGCTTATCTGCAATCTAAGTGTTTCTGCGTGCTGCGCCCGCCCAAAGAGTGCCCGGGTGAAAACGACAACGCAGGCATGTCGGGTGCCACTGTCTGCACCAGCACAGCAAGTTTTGAGCAAATATCTCCTTCCGTTCGGCCGCAATGGCAAGAAGCTTGTGCATCTTCTCTGTTCGTCGCGGTCAATGGGAAAAGGCGCTTATCTGCAATCTAGGTGTTTCTGCGTGCTGCGCCCGCCCAAAGAGTGCGCGGGTGAAAACGACAACGCAGGCATGTCGGGTGCCACTGTCTGCACCAGCACAGCAAGTTTTGAGCAAATATCTCCTTCCGTTCGGCCGCAATGGCAAGAAGCTTGTGCATCTTCTCTGTTCGTCGCGGTCAATGGGAAAAGGCGCTTATCTGCAATCTAAGTGTTTCTGCGTGCTGCGCCCGCCCAAAGAGTGCCCGGGTGAAAACGACAACGCAGGCATGTCGGGTGCCACTGTCTGCACCAGCACAGCAAGTTTTGAGCAAATATCTCCTTCCGTTCGGCCGCAATGGCAAGAAGCTTGTGCATCTTCTCTGTTCGTCGCGGTCAATGGGAAAAGGCGCTTATCTGCAATTTAGGTGTTTCTGCGGGCTGAGCCCGCCCAAAGAGTGCCCGGGTGAAAACGACAAGGCACGCATGTCGGGTGCCACTGTCTGCACCAGCACAGCAAGTTTTGAGCAAATATCTCCTTCCGTTCGGCCGCAATGGCAAGAAGCTTGTTCATCTTCTCTGTTCGTCGCGGTCAATGGGAAAAGGCGCTTATCTGCAATCTAGGTGTTTCTGCGTGCTGCGCCCGCCCAAAGAGTGCCCGGGTGAAAACGACAACGCAGGCATGTCGGGTGCCACTGTCTGCACCAGCACAGCAAGTTTTGAGCAAATATATCCTTCCGTTCGGCCGCAATGGCAAGAAGCTTGTGCATCTTCTCTGTTCGTCGCGGTCAATGAGAAAAGGCGCTTATCTGCAATCTAGGTGTTTCTGCGTGCTGCGCCCGCCCAAAGAGTGCCCGGGTGAAAACGACAACGCAGGCATGTCGGGTGCCACTGTCTGCACCAGCACAGCAAGTTTTGAGCAAATATCTCCTTCCGTTCGGCCGCAATGGCAAGAAGCTTGTGCATCTTCTCTGTTCGTCGCGGTCAGTGGGAAAAGGCGCTTATCTGCAATCTAGGTGTTTCTGCGTGCTGCGCCCGCCCAAAGAGTGCGCGGTTGAAAACGACAACGCAGGCATGTCGGGTGCCACTGTCTGCACCAGCACAGCAAGTTTTGAGCAAATATCTCCTTCCGTTCTGCCGCAATGGGAAGAAGCTTGTGCATCTTCTCTGTTCGTCGCGGTCAATGGGAAAAGGCGCTTATCTGCAATCTAGGTGTTTCTGCGTGCTGCGCCCGCCCAAAGAGTGCGCGGGTGAAAACGACAACGCAGGCATGTCGGGTGCCACTGTCTGCACCAGCACAGCAAGTTTTGAGCAAATATCTCCTTCCGTTCTGCCGCAATGGCAAGAAGCTTGTGCATCTTCTCTGTTCGTCGCGGTCAATGGGAAAAGGCGCTTATCTGCAATCTAGGTGTTTCTGCGTGCTGCGCCCGCCCAAAGAGTGCCCGGGTGAAAACGACAACGCAGGCATGTCGGGTGCCACTGTCTGCACCAGCACAGCAAGTTTTGAGCAAATATCTCCTTCCGTTCTGCCACAATGGCAAGAAGCTTGTGCATCTTCTCTGTTCGTCGCGGTCAATGGGAAAATGCGCTTATCTGCAATCTAAGTGTTTCTGCGTGCTGCGCCCGCCCAAAGAGTGCCCGGGTGAAAACGACAACGCAGGCATGTCGGGTGCCACTGTCTGCACCAGCACAGCAAGTTTTGAGCAAATATCTCCTTCCGTTCTGCCGCAATGGCAAGAAGCTTGTGCATCTTCTCTGTTCGTCGCGGTCAATGGGAAAAGGCGCTTATCTGCAATCTAAGTGTTTCTGCGTGCTGCGCCCGCCCAAAGAGTGCCCGGGTGAAAACGACAACGCAGGCATGTCGGGTGCCACTGTCTGCACCAGCACAGCAAGTTTTGAGCAAATATCTCCTTCCGTTCTGCCGCAATGGCAAGAAGCTTGTGCATCTTCTCTGTTCGTCGCGGTCAATGGGAAAAGGCGCTTATCTGCAATCTAGGTGTTTCTGCGTGCTGCGCCCGCCCAAAGAGTGCGCGGGTGAAAACGACAACGCAGGCATGTCGGGTGCCACTGTCTGCACCAGCACAGCAAGTTTTGAGCAAATATTTCCTTCCGTTCGGCCGCAATGGCAAGAAGCTTGTGCATCTTCTCTGTTCGTCGCGGTCAATGGGAAAAGGCGCTTATCTGCAATCTAGGTGTTTCTGCGTGCTGCGCCCGCCCAAAGAGTGCCCGGGTGAAAACGACAACGCAGGCATGTCGGGTGCCACTGTCTGCACCAGCACAGCAAGTTTTGAGCAAATATCTCCTTCCGTTCGGCCGCAATGGCAAGAAGCTTATGCATCTTCTCTGTTCGTCGCGGTCAAAGGGAAAAGGCGCTTATCTGCAATCTAGGTGTTTCTGCGTGCTACGCCCGCCCAAAGAGTGCCCGGTGAAAACGAAAACGCAGGCATGTCGGGTGCCACTGTCTGCACCAGCACAGCAAGTTTTGAGCAAATATCTCCTTCCGTTCGGACGCAATGGCAAGAAGCTTGTGCATCTTCTCTGTTCGTCGCGGTCAATGGGAAAAGGCGCTTATCTGCAATCTAGGTGTTTCTGCGTGCTGCGCCCGCCCAAAGAGTGCCCGGGTGAAAACGACAACGCATGCAAGTCGTGTGCCACTGTCTGCACCAGCACAGCAA